>NC_133322.1:11782029-11784673 GCF_012295235.1 Primulina huaijiensis
CCCCATGAGATGTATCCCTATTTGCCATGGATATTTATTTGTAAATATTAGTATAGTGGAAGATCAAGATTGGAAGATGGTGGGCTTGATGATTATGAAGATCGAAGACATGTAAATATTGGAAGCTAATGTAATAATTGCATTTGCATCCCATGCATTTCCCTAGGATTGGACCTAGGCCCGTGTTTAGCTCACACGGGCCATTAGTATTGGGGCGATTGATCATCCTTGTTTGTTTACTGTTTATAATATATGCATGATATGTTATAAATAATGAGTATGTGCGTTATTATTATGATAATAACAAAGTTGCATGAATCCGGCAAACATACAATCAAACATGGCGAGATTTTAAAATAAAATTAATGATGAGACCTTTCAAAAATTAAAAACCCTCATTTTGAATAAGACTCAAAATTAATATCAAGCCCGAAAAGGGGAATTATAAATTTGTTTATAATTTCCATGTCTTCCATCGACAATGGGTGCATGATGAACGCTACCCGTGCTCGGGGCTCGGCTCATATTATTGGGGGGCCCTGGGTGCCGGAAAGCTGTGACATCCATTGACATGGTGATGTGAACTACGTAGAACTCCCATGATTTCGGCTCATATTATTGAGGCAACTCATGGCGACCGTCTATTAAGGTTCAACATCGATGGGTAAGGCTTGACACATAAAGATGAACGACGTCATATTATTGGGTCCTAATCAAACGTGAGATAAAAGTTTACGTTAAGGGTTGCATTGTGATGCAATTGGAAACTACCTTTTAGGAATTATGATTGGCTGATATTATTCGGGATCATAATTCGCTAATTGGACCTTACGTACCTACTGAGGAAAAGAGTTTCCTGTTTTCACTAGAGGGTAGTGAAAGATGTCAAAACAGTGGGAGCGAAAATTTATGAAGTAAAAGTCCATACTTTATATCTTACTAAATATTTTAAAATAGTCATTAACATTTATCTATTTACTTTTCAGTACAATTTATTGACAATGTCTTCGATTCACAATCTGCTGTCTGCTATACTCGAAAAACACGTATTAACCGGACCTAATTACCTCACTTGGCTAAGAAACATGAAAATCGTCTTGAACTCGGAAAGGATTGCATATACACTTACTAAGTCACCTTCTGTTGAGGCTCCGACTGGCTGCACTCCTGAGGAATTGCAGACCTACAAGGAATGGTGTGACCATGACTTGAAGGTCAAGTGTTATATGCAGGCTTCTATGAACGATGAGCTGCAGAGGCGTTTTGAGGATGCAAAGAGTGCTGCTGACATTCATTTGCACCTCAAGGAGCTCTTTGGTGAGCAAACTCGGCCTCTTAGACATGCTACCGTCAAGGAGCTAATCACTTTGCGCATGCGAGACGGGGCCTCGGTCCATGAGCATGGCCTAAAGATGATTGGGCTCGTGGATAAGCTCGTTGGCATGGATCTGATTTTGCCTTCGGAGTTGACCACCGACGTGTTGCTGTTGTCATTACCTAGCTCATTTTATCCTTTTGTGGTGAACTTCAACATGAACAAGATGGAGCCGACCCTTGAGGAGTTGGTGAATATGCTTGTGACCATTGAGTCCACCATCAAGAAAGAGAAGCCGGTTCTTTTTGTGGACTCTTCATCTGGTACGAAGACCGGTCCATCTGGGAAGGGAAAGAAGCATTCTTTCCAACGTCCCAAGAAGAATGTGCCCTTGAAGAGGCAAGCTCAGAGTCCCGTTGTGGCAGCCACACCAATGAAGGCTGACAAGATTGTTTACATCTGTCATCACTTCAAGAAGCCTAGACATTGGAGGCGTAACTGCAGGGAATATCTTGCCCAGAAGAGTTCTGGAAACGGTATGTTCTATAT
This sequence comes from Primulina huaijiensis, assembly GCF_012295235.1. Taxonomy (NCBI): domain Eukaryota; kingdom Viridiplantae; phylum Streptophyta; class Magnoliopsida; order Lamiales; family Gesneriaceae; genus Primulina; species Primulina huaijiensis. The sequence continues at coordinate 11,783,894 of NC_133322.1, forward strand.
TGAAGTAAACATTTCAATTAACTCTACTTCTTGGGTATTGGACACCGGCTGTGGCTCACATCTCTGTAATGATTTGCAGGTGATGGGAAGAAGTGGGAGGCTCAGGGAAGGTGAGACCTTCTTGAGGATGGGCAATGGAGCAAGAGTTGCTGCCAAGGCCGTAGGAGATGTTTGTTTCCTTTTGAACAATGACTTTAAGTTAATTTGAAGAGTTGTTTTGTTTGTACCAGATTTGGTTAAAAACATTGTTTCCATTTCTATGCTAGATAAAGATGGATTTTTTTGTTTATTTAGCAAAGGTGTTTGCAACATTTACAAGAATGAATGTTTAATTGGTACTGGAGAACTTTAAAACGATCTCTATAACTTAAAATTGAAAGATATTCCACTAAACAATGTTCAAGCAATAACAACAACAAACAAGCGAAAACAAGATACTCTAAATTCGGCACAATTATGGCATGCTCGATTAGGACATATTTCCCTAAGAATGATGAACAAGCTAGTGGGAGTAGGCATGTTTGATATGTCTGATATTAATGCTCTCGCGACTTGTGAATTTTTTCTGAAAGGAAAGATGACCAAAATTCCCTTTAAGGGCCATGTGGAGCGAGCCAAAGGGTTATTGGATTTGATCCATACCGATGTGTGCGGTCCGCTTAGCATCACCACTAAGCATGGACATGCCTACTTCATCACCTTTACCGATGACTTTTCGAGGTATGGGTATGTGTATTTGATGAAATACAAGTCTGAAGCCTTTGAAAGGTTCAAAGAATT
>NC_133322.1:11785043-11884922 GCF_012295235.1 Primulina huaijiensis
AGAGAGTCTCGAGACCACCTATGAGGTATGGTCTGCTTCTTGAAGAGGGCCATGATGAGCCTATCCATGGATGTGATCCAAGGACCTTCAAGGAAGCGTTATCTGATGCCGATTCATCAAAGTGACTTGAAGCAATAGAATCTGACATGAATTCCATGCATTCGAACCAAGTGTGGAATCTCGTGGATCCACCTGAGGGAATTGTTCCCATAGGGTGTAAATGGATTTACAAGAGGAAACTTGGGGTGGATGGGAAGGTATTGACCTTCAAAGCGCGATTGGTGGCAAAAGGATATACTCAAAGACAAGGAGTTGACTTTGAGGAAACTTTTTCTCCAGTTGCAATGTTCAAGTCGATAAGGATATTGCTAGCCATAGCTGCATGGTATGACTATGAGATATGGCAGATGGATGTCAAGACAGCCTTTCTTAATGGGGATATTAAGGAAGAGATTTACATGTCTCAACCTGAAGGGTTTACATCTATCGGAAGTGAGCATATGGTATGCAAACTTTAGAGATCTATTTATGGTCTAAAGCAGGCATCTTGGAGTTGGAACCTCAGATTCAATAGTACAATCAAAGAGTTTGGTTTTACTAAGAATCCTGAGGAACCCTGTGTGTATAAAAAGGTCAGTGAGAGTGCTGTGACATTCCGGTGCTTTATGTTGATGACATTCTACTCATTGGGAATGATGTAGGAATGTTGCAATCAACTAAAATATGGTTAGCAAGTAAGTTCTCGATGCAGGACTTGGGTGAAGCATCTTTTGTATTGAGAATACAGATCTATAGAGATAGATCAAGAAGATTGCTTGGTCTCACCCAATCCACATACATTGATACCATCGTGAAGCGGTTCTCGATGGATGAGTCCAAGAGAGGACATCTACCAATGTGTCATGGCGTGTCCCTATCCAAGTCTATGTCTCCCAAGACTGATGCAGAGATAGCGGCGATGACAAGCATTCCTTATGCATCTGCGATTGGTAGCATCATGTATGGGATGATATCTACACGTCCTGACGTGGTTTTAGCACTAAGTGTAGTGTATAGATATCAATCGAACCCTGGTCTTCCACACTTGAAAACTGTGAAAGACATCCTCAAGTAATTGAGAAGGACCAGTAAGTTGCTATTGGTCTATGGGGTGGAGAACTGAAATTGGAAGGCTATACCGACTCTAGCTTCCAAAGCGATATCGATGACTCAAAGTCAACCTCTAGGTTCGTATTCATGCTCATTGGTGCTGCTGTCTCTTGGAAGAGTTCCAAGCGAGACAGTACTGCGGATTCCACCACTGAGGCCGAATACATTGTTGCATCGGATGCAGCAAAGGAGGCTGTTTGGATAAGGAATTTCGTCCAAGCGTTGGACGTCATTCCTAATGGAGTTGCTCCTATCCCGGTGTTTTGTGAAACACGGGAGCCATAGCTCAGGCAAAGGAGCCAAGGTCTCATCAGAAATCCAAACAAGTATTGAGAAAGTACCACATCCTCGGAGAGATTGTGGAAAGAGAAGTGTCTATCGACTAAGTCGGCTCCGCAGATAATGTTGCTGATCCACTAGCTAAGCCTTTACCTGAACCATTATTCGAGATGCATCGCGAATCAATTGGTTTGAAGTATATGGGTAGTTGGCTCTAGTGCAAGTGGGAGATTGTTAGAGTAGGTGCACGTCGAGCCAAGTGTTGGCCGAGTGTTCACAATGAAACTCTATGTATAAGCAATCTTTATTTTAATAATATTTGAAATTATTGTTTTGGCACATCTTTATCTGTATACCCATGCTAGTTGCATAGATAAAGCCCTTGAATATACAAATAGTAGAAAGAATATGAGATGCTCATATGATGAGTATCATGAAACTCATATTTGGAATACTGTATATTCTAAACAGTTCCTAGTCGATTCAGCCGCCGCTAAGAAGGATATAGGCCGCTCGAGTTCGAGACTAGTATCTGCGATGTGAGTACCATGTTTCATTGGTAGGGGACATTGTGATGTCCGAGCATGCAGATAGGTGCTCCTGGTAGAGTGCACTGAACAACCCTCTATAAAGGACTTTCCAAGTGGTTCTCACTTATCGAGTGGAAACGTCCTAGTTTATGGTTGTACACCATTAGTCCTTATGACCCGGGACAACATTGAGACTCTATGTGCTAGCATTACACTTTGACTTGTTTACCGACTCTCATGGGGTCATCAGGTGGCAAGGTTGGGTGTTTTGGTGAAACATATAGGAGTCGATGCATTGTAGTCGGGGATTCACCGCTTACCTTCGGGTCTGAATATCCTATGTGATCTCATGTGTATGTATTTTGAAATCTCTGATCAGTGTATGGTGGTAATTATGAAAGGGGTTTCATCGATTACACCATCGATGCAACTACGACATGACACATAGTATCGATTCATTGACAACTCTCGATATACCAATGGTTGTCGAATCGGTCGGGATATATGAGTTAAAGGGACCGTACTGTACGCTAACCATAATTGAATGGTTCTTGCAGGCACTGTCATTTGATACCTAGGGAATCATGTAAGCGATGCAGCTAGGTGTTTAACATGATTGGTTGGGTACTATCAGACTTGAGTTCTGACGTTCTTATTATCAAAGAGTTGATAAGTAAGAATGGAGCAATTGGGGTATGCTCAAATAAGGACATGTTTAGTCCGAATCACATGGAGATGTGAACCCACGGCTAGTTGTATCAATGAACTATTGAGGGTCACACAAGTGCTAACTTTCTAGATCCCGTTGAGAAGTAAAATAGTTCAATGTGTTGAACGGCTTATAAATGAGTTTATAAGCGTAAGGCAAAATTAGAGTGGTTCTATTTTGTATATGGTGGACCTAATTTTGAAGGAAAGAGGGAAGTTTGTAGATTGTCTTGCCATTCAAGAGCTAAGGTGTTTACACATTAGTTGGAGCCATCATCAATCTCAAAAGATTGATAGGTGTATTTCTATAAATACCCTATGTATGACATATCTTGGTGTTTTCGTATTTGCTACACATTATAGAAATGAGGTGCTCGGTTTTCTTGATGAAAAACAAATTTTGAAACTTCCGTTGCGCATTTGAACACCTTATTCGATCCCCTTTCAAGAGGCTCGTAGTTCAGCACGTGCGAAGGATTCTACATGTACTTCCGTAGCATAGAGACATGGAACACACTATGAACTCCCGCTAGATTTGGCGGTAATGCGAATCTGTAAGCTAGTATCCCCACTCTCTCTAGGATCTCGAATGGTCCTATGAATCTAGGACTGAGTTTGCCCTTCTTTCCAAATCTCATCATACCATTCATCGGTGCGACCTTAACGAATACATGATCACCTACTACAAACTTTAGATCCCTGCGCAGCTTATCTGCACAAATCTTCTGTCGGCTCTGAACGGTCTTCATCCTATCCCGAATCTTGACCACTAACTCTGAAGTCTGTCTGACAATGTCTATCCCCAACTGTGCTCTCTCCCCTACCTCATCCCAATAAACTAGTGACCTACACTTCCTCCCGTATAGTGCCTCATACGGAGCCATACCCATGGATGCCTGCTAGCTGTTGTTTGTGAACTCCACGAGAGATAACTTCGGCTCTCAGCTACCCTCACACGCTCTGAGTAGGTCCTCCAATATCTGAATCATCCTCTCTGACTGTTCATCGCTCTGAGGGTAGAAGGCAGTATTAAATAGCAGCTTAGTACCCAATGCCTGGTGCAAACTCTTGCAGAAAGCAGACGTGAATTTTGGATCTCTTTCTGACACGATGGACACTATAATCCCATGCAGTCTAAATATCTCTCTGATATACAGCTCTGCGTACAGAGTCATGGTTAAAGTCTTCTTTATCAGTAGAAAGTGGTCTCAGCTTTCCTGCCGGTCTCTGATTCTCGGCCTTAACCTGCTGACACGTCAAACACTCGGACACAAAAAGCAAGATATCTCGCTTCATGCCCGGCCACCAATATAGAGACTGCATAGCCTTATACATCTTCGTACTTCCTGGATGAATGGAGTACGGGGTGCTGTGCGCCTTTCTCATAATATCTGCTCTTAAGGAATCACCGCTAGGAACCCACAGTCGGTCATGATATCTGATTATGGCGTCCTCAACTTAATATATCCTCAGGCCCTTAGACTCATCCCTCTGCCTCCATTTCTGCAACTGATCATCAGAAGTCTGCCCTGCTCGAATCATGTCCCTCAGTGTCGACTGTACTGTCAGGGTAAAAAGATTAGAAGGATCGCCCATGGCATAAACTATTGGATCTCGATTTTCTCATGCCCAAAACGCAGCAGAAGTTTAAAATTTTTATTTTATTTTGACAATCAAAATATATATGTTTGAGCATTCATATGGTTTTAATTAAACATTCATAGGGTGTTAGAATAATACCTTTAGTGAATTAAATCACTTGACTCCAACTAATCCGGTATAGGCGGATATAGCTCTTGTTGTAAATCCATACAAACATTCTTCGATCTCCTAATCCGCTCCACGACAGGAATATTTATTCCTCTTCTAAATTGCACTAGAAAAATAGAAGATATTTTTCGTAAAGATCAAAAACACAAAATGGTTCAAAACCCATTTGAGAGCAATACTTCGGCCGATGGTGACTTTCTCCTTGGGAAGGGTCGAAGAATTCTTGTGAAGAAGAATAGTTATTTCGGATGCCTTATCTCATGTTAATAAGAATTAAAATTCTCATTTATTCTTTTAATCTTCAATGTTCTTAATTAATTACAATAATAAAGTTAAATAAAGATTCTAAAAATATTTGAATGCCAAATCAAAGTCAATCCCGATTTTCTTTTCAAATCACCGAAAATCTATTCTAAATCCATTCCATATGAAATACAATCTCGAATATTAGCACATGTATTTTGAGAATATCATGCCTTAATATTATTTTGCTTTGTGTGCAAGTTATTAAAATTATGGTATCATTAATTTTTTCATTTTACATAAATCAATACCATATTTTATTAAAAAAAAAAACTTAATGGGCTATATTTTAACTCAATTAAAATTTAATTTAATTATTAAAGCTCATTTGAACTTTAATAAATTAGCATGATGTGCTTATACTCTTACAAGCCTATGATTCATGCTCTCATTACATTAATATCATCATAATTCCGATCGGTGATCAAATATCATCAATGTGACAATTTCAACTTGTTTGTTATTATGATGTACACTTTAATTTCGAGATCACCAATGTCCAAATAAGGCAGGTGCACTCCCTTTGACTATTTTAGCAGTCATGCTCTCAAAATTTCTATAAGCTCTTATAAATATTATTTATAAGATTATCGATTGATCATATCAAAATATTTTTTTTATATAAATTCAACTCATTGAATTAATTATCTCAACGGGAACAAACAATTCAGTGCTTGTGTGACCCTCAATGGTTCAGGGATACACCTAGCCGTGGGTTCACAACTCCTTGTGATTCAGGACATAATCTTTTATTCGAGCTTACCCTTATTTGCCCCATTCTATGTATCAACAATTGATCATGAGAATGTCAGAAATCATATTTCTGATTAAACCCATCAAACCATTGTAAGAGCGTCTAGTAGCATCGCCCCATGATTCCCTAGGTATCACTGATAGTGCCTGCAAGAACCAGTCGATTATGATTAACGTACAGTATGGTCCCTTCATCTCATACATCCCGATCGAATCTGCAACCATTGGTTCATAGAGAGTTGCATAATAATTCGATAACTATGTGACAAATATAAATAGTGGCATCGCATGTACTACTGGAGAAATCCTTCCCCAACGTACATCTCATACTCTAGCCAGAGATTCCACACACTATTATTTTATCAGATCACATAGGATATCCACACCCGTAGGTGAGCGGTGAATCCCCGAATACAATGCACTGGCTCCTATATGTGTCGCAACTGTACCCAATCTCGTCACCTGATGACTCTTCTAGAGCCGGTAAACGAGTCAAAGCACAACCCTAACATACAGAGCCTCAGTGTTGTCCCGGGTTGTAAGGACTAATGGTGTACAATCATAACCATGGACTTATCCTCTCGATGAATGATAACCATTTGGAAAGTCCGAGGAAGGGTTGTTCGGTATAATCATCATATGACTACCCATCTGCATGTTTGGACATCTCTATGCCCTTACCAAGAAACACATTACACAACATCACAGATGCTAGTCTCGAGCTCAGCGACCTTTATCCATGTTTTAGGCGACTAAATCGACTAGGAACAAATTTAGAATATGCAGTGTTTACAAATTAGTTTCAACATCGAATTACGATTCATTTGTATTAAAGCATATTCAAGGACTTTATCTATGCTGATCGCATGGGTATACAGATAAAGTGAAACGAAACCATTAAAAGTTAAATTATATTAAAATAAAGATTAATTATTACAACTGAGTCAATAAAATCTCTAGCCAACAGTTGGCTTGCAGGGCATCTACTCTAACATAAACTGCAAGATCAAATCTCTGAATCTATGCCTACAATGGTCTCTGTACAGACAACTGAGCAATCACTGCATGCTTCCTGCTCAAGGCATCAGCGACCACATTAGGCTTACCTAGATGGTGGCTAATGTCGCAGTCATAATCTGTATCATATTCAGCTCTTTCTGCGTGAAGAAGTACTTCAGAATCTTGTGGTTGGTGAAAATCTTTCACTTCTCCCCATACAGATAGTGCCTCCACATCTTCAGGGCGTATACCACTGCTGCTAGCTCGAGGTCGTGAATTGGATAATTCTTCTTATTGACCTTCAACTATCTACACGCGTAGACAATAACACCCAAACTGAGCTTTGAAGCATCTGTATAAAGTACATACTCTCCTTATTTTGATGGCGTAGCTAGAACTGGTGCTGAATTCAATGCCTGCTTCAGCATGTCAAAACTATCCTGGCACTCAGGTCCCCAAACAAACTTAATGTTCTTCTTCGTCAAGGTGGTTAATGGCACCGCAATGGAAGAAAAACTCTGGATGAACTTCCTGTAATGCCCATCTAGACTCAAGAAACTGCGAATTTCTGTCACACTCTTAGGCACTAGCCAATATCTGACTTCCTCAACCTTGCTGGGATCGACCTCGACTCCATCTCAAGAAATGATGTGGTCCAATAATTCCACTATGTCAAGCTAAAACTCACAGTTACTGAACTTGGAAAACAACCGTCTGTCCTGTAAATTCTGCAGCATGGTCCTCAAATGCCGACTGTGCTCTTCTCTACTCTTCGAATAGATCAGGATGTCGTCTATTTAAACTATGACGAACTGATCCAAATACGGCTGAAACACGTGATTCATGAGATCCATGAAGATCGCTGGCGCGTTCGTCCGTCCGAAGGGTATCACCATAAATTCATAGTGCTCATAACGCGTCCTGAAAGCCATTTTATGCACATCAGACTCTCTCACCTTCAGCTAGTGGTTTTCTGATCGGAGATCTATCTTAGAAAAAACTGATGCTCCCTGAAGCTAATCAAATAGATCCTCGATCCTAGGCAGGTGATACTTATTCTTGATTGTGACCCTATTCAGTTCCCTATAATCAATGCAGAGCCGCATGATGTCGTCCTTCTTCTTCACAAACAGTACTGGTGCGCCCCATGGAGAGAAACTTGGACGAATGAAACCCTTGTCTAGCAAGTCCTGTATCTAATCCTTCAGCTCATTCATTTCTGCAGGTGCTAGACGATAGGGTGCCTTTGAAATCAGAAATGTACCTGGCATCAGCTCGATAGAAAAATCCACCTCTCTGTCTAGTGGAATGCCTGAAACATAGTCCGGGAAAACACTGGGAAAATCCCTGACCACCTCAACATCCTCTATCCTCTGACTAACTGACTCGATCACTGTCACAATACTACCCAGAAATGGTAGGAAGCCCCTCCTCATAAGCTTCATCGCACAGATGCAAGAAATGATGTGTGGCATCTGCTGGTGTCCGGCTGCCTCAAAAATAAATGGCTTTCTTCTGGGCGGTCGGACATATATTGACCTTTGTCGAAAATATATAGCAGCTCCGTTCGAAGAAAACCAGTCCATACCTATAATAATGTCGAACTTTGGCAACGGTAGCACAATAAAGCTTCTTGCACCACATTTTTCTGTAACCGAAGCTCCAAACTCTTCACTATCTGCAAGGTAAACATCTGATCTCAGGACGGAATCGAAACCCTGAATCCCAAATCCATAGCCACTGGTATGATTCCTAGTTTCTTGACAAATGACTCTGATATAAATGAATGTGTAGCTCTGGAATCTAGCAATGCATACGTGGCTACACTTGAAATATATATCCTTCCTGCGACAAAGCATACCATCAAATCTGATCGTGTTGAAACTTAAGAAATTTTCTTATCATTAATTATCCCAAAATTCTCAAAAAATCATTGATTTAATCCTAGTGTTGCATCAAAAATTTTGAAATTTCCTTAAATATTTCGGAAATTGCCAATTGACCCCTAAAGTTTCGAATTTTATACAATTTAGGCCATTCTAGTACCAATAAAAATTTGAATCAACTCAATTTAGACTCAAAAATTCCAAAATCATCAACTTGACCTCGAAAATTTCGAAAAAAGCGAAAACATCACTTCAACTTTTGATTTTTACAATTAGGTCCCTATACTTCTTGGTTATTGCACTTTGATCTTTAAAACTCCTAATTAAGTCAATTCAATCCTTAAGTCCACCTATTTAAAACATTTAACCTATTTTATTCTATGTTCTCAATCCCAAAGTAAACCCAACAAGAAAAATAATATTCCATGCAATCGAGGCAATAAATAAAAATTTTAAACACAAAGGTTACCAGTGATCAGTGTAGAGTCTGACTCAGCCTCTGCCTCCTCTGCGTGCATCACATATGCCCTGCCAGTCGTGTGGCCCTTTTTTCTAGGGCAATCAGCTGCTTTGTGGCCCTCCTCCTTGCATATGAAACACTTGAAGGTCCCTCACGTACACTTGTCATAGTGGAACCGGTTGCACTGCTTGCACGACTGTCTCTCCTCCGGCTTAAGAGCCCCTGGGGCCTCTGGTGGCTTTTGCTGTCTGTGATTCTTAAACTAACCTTGGGGCTTCTGCTGCCCTTGAGGCCTGGGTGGCCTGGTGAACTGTTTCTTTTGTGGCTGCGAGCTCTGCTGAGCTTGATGCTTATTCCTCTGCATCTCCACGTCAATATTTCTGAGGGCCTGTTCTGCCTGAAAATTACAAGTAGTGGCAGCATCATATGTGGCCGGTCTCATCAACATGACGTCCCAGCTAATAGTGGGTCTGAGGCCATCCATAAAGTGCCTTAACTTCTCTGCTGCATCTCTCGCTATAAGGGGCACAAAGTGACAGCCCCTATCAAATCTCTGGATAAACTAAGCCACAGATAGATCTCCCTGTCGGAGACTCATAATCTCTTTCGTCAGGCATCCCCTGAAATCCGCTGGAATGTACTTGTTGTAGAATATGTCTTTGAACTTATTTCAAGTAAGGGTAACCATATCCACCCCGTGTGCTGCTCCCTCCCAGCATAGTGATGCATCATCCCTCAGCATGTATGTGGTGCACCTGACCCTGTCGCCATAGGGTCGCCATCTCTCATCTCAAAGTAATGGAAGTGCAGTTCCAGTGACCGATCCAACCCTCCGTCACAAAAAGGTCAGTAGTACCCCCGAACTCCTTCAGGTTGAGCCGTCTGAACTGCTCATAATATATGTCTAGGGTCTCGGAGCCTGCTGCGCCTGCTCCATCAATCTCGCAATACCATCAAGGACTCGAGTAGCTGCGGCTCTTGGCGATGGTTGTGGTGGAAGGCCTCTATCGTCTCCAGAAGTATCATCCTGTCTGTCAGTGCTAGGGCGCATCAGGGAGGCATAATATCTGAATACAGTCCAAATTCTAAACATAACCCATCATGCAAATTAATCTAGTTTTCAAAAATTTAATCTTTAAATTATGTAAACATCTAAACATATAATGTAAATTGCTGAGAAACATATATCATGCAAACATGCAGGTGATAGCATTAAACCATTTAAAACATTCAAACTTACAGACTTGAGGCTTGACGACTGAGCTTCTGAAGCTAGCGGTGGCACAACCATTTACAGGACACTTGCTCTGATATTAACTGTAACGAATCCTACTACTAAAATACTACTATTTTTTTTGAACGCTCTTTTCGAAATACAGTCAAACCTATGCATGCAGTAAAAGTTGTCAATCCATCATTTTAAAAGTCATTGAACTACTGAATAAAAATACTATAGGTAAACAAAAATCTAAATATCATCAATCCCTATACTACTGTTTTAAAAGAACTTTAATGCAATAATCAAAATCCTTTCAAATCCTCAACATGTAAAATGGATGCGAAACATGAAAACATAATTCATCACTCCTGACTCAAAACATATATTGTGCTGAAAAAGTATGCTCCTCGAGTTAACGTGCGCACACCCAGCTCCGCCTACTCAGTCTTCGGCGCCTCCAGTCTCCACATCATCATGCTCACCTGCATCATTCACACCTAGTTAGTCTAAAAACTCAACACACCTGAACCTTTATAGCAAGTACATATACATAGCATGCAACAATGAAAAGTACTATAATTTAAATACATTTCATGATCATAAAAATGAACTTAAACATAACATGTCAAACATAAATGTATCCATAACATATCTCATCATATCATCATATATGTGTTCATTTTCTTTCTTTGAATTCAGATAATTAGTTGTGACTTTCGTATCAGCTCTAGTCGATAGATCCATCTATGTATAACCACGGTACACGGCGGCGGGGACATCAGCGACATTATTACTCATCCACTGAGCCTTGGCCTAACATGTTTGTGTTCGTGTTCGTATTAGTCACAACCAACTCTCATCCTTCAAAACATACCATCATATTCATCACTTATAAAAATCAATCATGTATGTAAATTTCCATAAAATCAAGAATGCAACGCATTTTTCATATTTCCATAAAAAGCTATATTCGTGATTATATGTACATAAAAAACATGTCAATATGTGATTAGGGCGCTGCCAAAACTGCTAACTTGACCCGGGTGAAAAATGACCATTTTGCCGTTGGAAACCCTAATTGACCATTTTACCCGTGGACCTTAAAATTTTGACCCGAAACCAACCATACTCCTTAAAACACCTCAAAGCATATTTATAATCATTTCCTAGACGTTATCTCGAGCTCGTCCAGTAACTTTTACGATCCGTTTTAAAACTTGGACCGGGATCTCGGTTTAACCAGAATCAATCCGAAACTTAACCAAACTTTCCCAAATTTTAACCACCACTTATTCACACACTACCAGCCCCTAAACAGCCTAAATCAGACCAATTAAGATCCTCATAAGCCGCTGAAACCTTAATGGAATTTTCTGCGCTTTGCAACCTACAAACCCTAGTGCACTAAACTCTCAAAATTTCGACCCTAGGCCTAACCAAATTGAACCAGTCTTGAACAAACGTTACCTAGGACCAAGACCAGGTCGTTGAACCCATCTTGGACCAACTATACTCACACCTATTGCTCGTTCACTCGACCAAGTGTGAATCCCCCAAGGACAAGCCAAAACTCTATCCTACTCGACTCGTGTGCCTCGATCCACTCCTAGGCCATGACCACGACTCGACGTGCACTCGGCCCTTTTTACTCCTAGATATTGATGTGTTTAGTCCCTTGGAACTTAGATCTAGCAGCCCCTTGCACAAAACATAGAAAATGTGAAGTACATGTAGAGAAGTATGCATATTTCGTGACAAAACCTTGCAAACACGAAGCAACATAATAGATCTAATAATTTCTCATGCATAAACATACAAATCAGCATATAATGATGTGAATGATGAGAAAAATGGGAATTTGGGTGTGTCTTTGCATATATACGCTCGAAACCTTAGAGATATTCACGTAGAACTTGCACCGGAGCGACGGGGAAGGATTTTTTTACAAAACTTGGAAGAATTTCGAAGGTGGGAAGCTGCTAGAATTCGAAGAAGGTAGCTCGAGGATGTTGAAGGGGACGGCCGAAATAATGAAGTGTAAGTTTAGGGTTTAATTGTAGGGTTAATTTATCATATTAAGTGCTAACGAGCCCTTAGTTAAAAATAAAGAGATTAAAAGGATTTTAGGCCCATTAAACAATAAAATAATCCCATTAAGCCCAAAAACACTCCCGAAAAATATTTCGTTTAGTTACGTTTGTTGGAACTTTTCAAGTTCGTAATCTTGATTTTGATATTAACAAAACTTGTTAATTTGTGTAACTAATAATCTACCTTAGTGTGCAGAAGCTAGGATAAGTCAAGAGCTGTTTACATCGCAAACTGAAGGCCTAACTGATCGCACAAACTAAATCAGTCTAACTGTTACATCAATTGAGCAGCTCAGCTTATTGTCCAGTTGATATGTTGTTCAGTAGGAGAACCTCTGAAGCCTGGCTAGCCGAAGGATTGTTCAACTGATGAATAAACCCCGCTGATCAATTCAACTGAACGAGAGTGAAATAAGTTCAACTGACGAGCCAACTGATTTCACCATCCCAACTGAAGATCAGTTCAGCTGACTCCTCCAAAGCATCAGTCAGAATCTTTCAGTTGAAGATGAATACAAACTCTTTCAGTAGATTCCAGTTGTGCGTGAAGGTACAAAGTCATTGTCAAGTCAAAGGACAATAATGGACGTTGCATTAGAACATTAAAGACAAAACGTTTCAGAAGGGCAATCGAAAAGTCGAGACACAAAGTCCAAGAAACGAATTCAAGATGCAACAGATACAATAATTGAGTCTCACTGTACGATCAGTTTTCCTGCCTATATAAAAAAAACATCAGTGAAGACTCAACAATAACAATAAGAAAAATAAGAGAGAAAATAAAGGGCACAAACATTGCAAATCAGCTTTCAGAAGCAATCAGCCCAGAGGGACACTTCAACGTGTTATCAGCTTAGTATAGAAGCCTTTATCCCTCAGTACGTGAGAACATCCTTGTTCAGTTCTCACACACAAACACTCTCAACCACCCGAATACCGTCTTGCACAAAGAAGTTAAACTTGTGTATATAGTCTTTGACACATAGACGTTAAAGAAGTATCGGCTGGAAGGTGCTGCCTTCAGTCGTAGCTATGAGTTCAGTTTAGGCAGTAATGTAAGTCCTAGCTGCGTGAGTTTATACATAGTGTTGTATAAATCAAAGTCTTCTTGTGGATCCTACCTATGGTGGTAGTAGGGGTGACATAAGAGCAGTTCAAGTCTCCGAACATATATAAACATATTTTGTGTATTTAACTGATTAACTGTTTTCAAATTTTTTTGATCAGTTAGAGTATCCGTCAGTTCAGTTGTCACCATAACTGAACTGAAGAATGCAAAAACTAATCTAGCCTTTTTTAGTTATTCAGTTTACATAAGTTAAAATGTTTTCTTATAAAGTCTTCTTCACGAAAAATTACTTCGAGTTTCTTCAGCTTGATTTTGAACCAAACTCGATTTAATTCATCTGTGTTAATATTCTTATAACACGAGCTATTGCAGCTCATTGGAGAATATAGTGTTCGAAATGCCTCCGGAGGCACTAGCGCACTCGATCCTTCAATTGGTTTCAGAGCAGATTGTTCTAAGAATAATATTTGAAGAAAACTGTGTTTTAAAATGTGTTAATTTTAAAATAGTGTTAAAAGCTTTTTAAAAGTATTTCATACAATTTTCAAAACTATTTGAAAATATTTATATGTCGCTCTTTAGCAAAGAGTTGAGAGGATTGGCTCTGCAACTAACGTTGTAGCCACTTCTCTAGATTCTTAGCTTTGGGGATTTAATCAGCCTGCAGCGGACTGAGAATCATCTGCAAAGATGCAAAGCTAAACTGCTCACTGAACAATATTTCAGTTGCAAGCCTACCAGGTCAGCTGTTCTTCAGACGAAACTCATCCATATTGAGATGTTGGTCAATTTAATCACCAGCTGAACTCCACGTAAGCCTAGTCAGAGTCTGCTCGATCAGTTTAGTAATAACAAATGTCAAGTTCAAGGCAGTTTAACTCATTTATCTAGCAAATTGAACACACAACCGATGCAGCATTTCAAGTAATCAAGCAACCAGTTGATGGTATATCCAGTTCTGTCGCATAAACCAACTGATATCTGATGTTGTTCAAATTATGCTATTGTTGTAGCAATTTTTCCTTTTCAACTGATGTATGTACTCAGATGTAAATACAAGGGAATTTATTTAATAAACATCATGTTTGTTCAGCTGTGTTTCGTTGTGACTGAATGGATATCTTCAGATTTCTTGTCTACATTGTTTGAATGATTATAACCTTTGAATGAAAGAATAGATAAATATCTTTCAAATACGGGTTTTTTTTCATTTAGATTCTGAGGAGGAGTTTTTTTTTTACCCTCAAACTGAAAATCGCTTTGTTCAATTAGTTTTAAAATTCAGTTGTTGAGAAGAATTTATGTCCACTGAAAGTGCTTTCTTAATTCTTTTAATTCAGTTTTGGGAGAGGGGGGTGGGGGGGAGGGGAGTTTTTCTTATCCTCTATCTCTAAAATGGTTTTCAAAACTTCTTTAATTCAGTTCTTGAGGGGGAGCTTTTAACGATGTTTGAATGTACTAACCCTTGAACTGAATATATTGTGCTTAACTGCTCAAGTTTTGTGATCATCAAAAATGGGGAGATTGTTGTAACTTTTCAAGTTCGCAATCTTGATTTTGATGTTCACAAAATTTGTTAATTTTCGTTACTAATAATCTACCTTAGTGTGCAGAAGCTAGGATCATTCAATAGTTGTTTACATCGCAAACTGAAGACCTAACTGATCGCACAAACTGAATCAGTCTAACTGCTACATCAATTGAGCAGTCCAGCTGATTGTCCAGTTGATAGGTGGCTCAGCAGGAGAACCGATGAAGCCTGACCAGCAGAAGAAGTGTTCAACTGATGAAGAAACTCAGCTAATCAATTCAACTGAACGAGAGTTAAATCAGTTCAACTAACGAGTCAACTGATTTCACCAGCCCAACTAAAGATCAGTTCAGCTGTCTAGTCTGAATCATCAGTCAGAATCTTTCAGTTGAAGATGAAGACAAACTCTTTCAGTGGATTCTAGTTGTGCGTGAAGGTACAAAGCCATTGTCCAGTCAAAGGACAATAATGGACGTTGCATTAGAACATTAAAGAAAAAACGTTTCAGAAGAGCGGTCAAAAAAGTCGAGACACAAAGTACAAGAAACGAATTCAAGATGCGACAGATACAATAATTGAGTCTCACTGTACGATCAGTTTTTCCGCCTATTCTTGGGACATTGTATTTTCGCACCCAAGACGCAGTGGAAGTTTAAAAATTTTGTTCTTGGGCGTCATGTGTTTAAAACATTCATAGGGCGGTTAGGATTATACCATTGCGTTCTAAACGCTGTTCTCCAAACTAGTCCGATTTGAGGCGGATATAGCTCTTTTTGTAATTTTCTACGAACGGCTCTTCTCCTTTGATCGCCTAATTAGGTCCACGATCGAAAGCCGTATTCCTCGCTTAGATTGCACTAGAAATCGCAAACGATATATGTGTTGAGATTGTACACTCCGAATTTCCAAAATCCGGTGACAATGTAGCGTCGACGGCGCGGTGGTAGAAGAAAAATTCACTTGGCCAAAATTTTCTCAATCCTTTTAAAAGTATGGCCGAGAGTTTCCATGGGAAAAAGGATGGGAATATTTTTCTTTTAAATCATAATTGATTATTGATTCTTAATCAATTATTATTGAAATTAATTAAGTCTCTTAATCCAATAATTAATGACTTGATTTTCTTCCAATCCAAGCTTGTCCGTGACTTTTCAATTGGGGAAGGAAATTTTTGTGAATTTTTATGGAAAAAAATTTCTCTTGAATTATGCCCTCTTATGGTGTATTTATAAAGTGAGATTTTTAATCTAATTATAAGTTCTTCTCCCACAAGGACTCTAATAATTTCATTATATTTAAACTCTCATATAATTAATATATAATGTATTTATTAATATTTAATAATACATGATATAATAATATCATATACACATATTTTATATCTCCATATAAAATATATACATGTATATGTATATCAAATTAAATAACCATTATTTAATTTATAAATTAACTCCTTGGTTAATTTTATTCTAGACTTCTCTAGAACATATATGAGAATTTGTACATGTTAGTAGTCACCACTACTAGCACAATCATTTAATTAATAATTCTTAATTCATTAAATAAATTATTCCGAACTCATTATAACCCCGATCGACGATCCGAGAGCGCCGATGTATGAAGGATACAATTCTTGATCATATAATGAAATATGAAAATTTCGAATATCAAAATTTTCAGTTACTTTGTTGGGCATCTGCCAGTTTTTGTGAAATCCTTCACAAAACAGGCAGTTCCACTCTCCTTCCTTATTTAACAATCATTCTAACTTCCATTACTTCCATTCTATGAAATCAGCTAATAAACTCCTTTATAAGCTTCCTATTTGATCTAAATCAAACTATAGTCGCCAAATTCCAACTCCTTGAAATTTGACTATCTCAACGGGAACATAGAATCCGATACTTGTGTGACTCTCAATGGTTCAGGGATACAGCTAGTCGTGTGTTCACATCTCCATGTGATTCAGAATAACATTTATTTTTATTCGGGTTTACCCAAGTTAACCCAATTCTTTTCATCAAATCCTTGATCAAGAATGTCAGAACTCATTTCTAATTGCACCCATCGGATCATGGTAAGAGCGCCTAGTAGCATCGCCCCATGATCCCCTAGGTATTACTGATAGTGCCTGCAAGAACATTTAGTCATGGTTAGCGTACAGTATGGTCCCTTCAACACATATATCCCGATCAAATATGCAACCATTGGTATATCGAGAGTTGCATATGAATTCGACAACGATGCGATTTATCTTTGAGTACTAATAGTGTCATGGTTTGTGCAACTAGGAAAACACTTTTCCCTAAAGCACATTTCTTGCTCTGGCCAGAGACTCCTTGGACTATTAACTCATCAGATCACATAGGATATCTTCACCCGTAGGCGAACGGTGAATTCTCGACCACAATGCATTTGCTCATACGTATTTCGAAACTACACCCAATCTCGCCACCTGATGAACCTCAATGGAGTCGGTAAACGGATCAAAGTGCATGTTAGTACGTATAGTCTCTACACTTCTTAATGAGTTTCATGATCTTACGTTGTGACGCAGACCTCATGGTACCTACTGTATATTCAAGAACTTTATCTATGCAGCTTGCATGGGTGTACAGATAAAGTATAATGCTATAAACGAATAAAATCGTAAAATATTATTAAAATAAAAATTGTTTTACATTAGAGTCAATAAAGTCCGAGCCACAAGTTGGCTTAACGGGCACCTACTCTAACACCTATATAAAGAGAACATCAGTGAAGAATCAACAACAACAATGAAAAAAATAAGAGAGATAAGAAAGGGCACGCACATTGTAAATCAGCTTTAAGAAGCAATCAGCCTAGAGGGACACTTCAACGTGTTATCAGCTTAGTATAGAAGTCTTTATCCCTCAGTGTATGAGAACATCCTTGTTCAGTTCTCAGACACAAACACTCTCAACAACCCAAATACCGCCTTGGACAAAGATGTTAAACTTTGTGTATGTAGTCTTTGACACATAGGCGTTAAAGAAGTGTTGGTTGGAAGGTGCTGCCTTCAGTCGTATCTAGGAGTTCAGTTTAGGCAGTAGTGTAAGTCCTAGCTGAGTGGTTTTGTACAAAGTGTTGTATAAATCAAAGTCTTCTAGTGGATCCTACCCGAGGTGGTAGAAGGGGTGACGTAGGAGAAGTTGAAGTCTCCGAACATCCATAAACATATCTTGTGTATTTAACTAATTAACTGCTGCTTTTAAATTGTTTTGATCAGTTAGAGTATCCGTCAGTTCAGTTGTCACCATAACTGAACTGAAAAATGCAAAAACTAATCTGGCCTTTTTCAGTTATTCAGTTTACATAAGTTAAAATGTTTTCTAATAACAGTCTTCTTCACGAAGGATTACTTCGAGTTTCTTCCGCTTGGTTTTAAACCAAACTCGATTTAATTAATCGGTGTTAATATTCTTAGAACACGAACTATTGCAGCTCATTGGAAAATATATTGTTCGAAATGCTTTCGAATTTCGAAGGCACTAGCACACTCGATTCTTCACGTTTTTGAATATATTGCATGAACTCTAAAAAATTCTCCCGGCTCGCTAAATTTTGCGTACCGGTTAAAGACAATAGCCGGCGAGTAAAAATACCCTACCAAGATCTATTTCCGAAAAACACCTTTAATTATACCATATATTAAATAATTAAAAATAATTACTTAATAAAAATATTTTTTCTTATTTATCCCCGGTCTCCGTTCCATGTTCGAGCGCGAAATACTACAAAAGGCCCTAATACGTGAAATTTTAATAAACCTTGCAATAAACCACATATCTATGCAATAATCATGCATTCAATGATTTAAAATAACTAAATACATGTTTTAGTAAAACTCTAGATTGAATGCAGCTAGGTTACGTAGCTCGAATTTCCTAGACCTTACATTGTGTCTTCCACCGCAGAACCACCATCGCTGCACCGTCTCCGGATTTTGGAAATTCGGAGACCATAGGCTCAGCGCACGAATCACTTTCAATTTCTAGTGCAATCCAAGCAAGGAACACAGCTTCTGATCGTGGACCTAATTAGACAATGAACTTCGAAGTTCCGTTCATAGAGATTTACAAGAATGGCTATATTCACTTAAAAACCTGAATAGTTTGGATTCCAGCGTTTATATGCACATGTATAATTCTAAACGCACTATGAATGGATAATTAAACATACGACACCCAAGTAATGTTTAGAACGTCGAGACGCAAAATTTTAAATTTCCACTGCGTCTTGGGTGCGAGAATTCGATGTCCCAACAGAAATGACTACCCAACCCAATAAAATCAATACCCGACCGACACCAATAACTAGGTGGAGCATGTACTATGCTCACTGTTTTGATGTGATAAATTACATCTTGTGTCACAGTTTCAAGTTGAACATAAGTAATCTCACGATAATTTATTTATCATATCTCATGTTTATTTTGTCATATTATTTATCTATTTACTAATTGTTTATCATACACCAATCAAATCATTAATTATTTACCTTACATCAATCAAATCATTAAATTTAAATTACAATATTACCCTTAATAAAAAAATATTATTAATATTTTATTAATTATTAAAAGGACAAAATGATAATTTATCACCTTATCTCAAATTTAATATATTAAATCAAACAAACTATTATTTATCAATCAAAAAAAATAATATATTAACTATCATTTTTTATTTATTTTTATTATATTAAATTATTTATCTACATATTATTATTCTATCTTTAACTTCAAACGGTGCATCATAATACGAAATCTCGTAGAAGAGTAATGAAACGTCTGTCTTTTTATTGCTTAAAAAGTACTAGAAATAATTTTTTCTTGAAACTTACCTTAATTCGGTCGATCACCGATACTACATAAAAATATTTTGTTCCATTTTAAAAATAAAACAACCAACTAATTTTTGAAAAATCAAGTGAAATAGTTAAAACATATAAACGTCAAATGTGTGACCAAGCATAATAAACAATAACCGTGAAAAGTATCATCCTCTCAAAAACCACTCAAAACATAAGTAAAAGTCGTAAAATCTTTAACGTAAATCGTAAGTCATGAGTGCAGAAAAGTAGAAGCGCTGGTCCTCGGGTTATGTGCACCGACATTGCGGCAAAATCAACCGTCAAGACCTCCAGTAATATTAACATCATCATTACATGCATCCATCACACCTAGTGAGTCTAAAGACTCAACACACCATCATTTTGATATCAAATAATACGTATAAAACCACATGCAACAGTGAAAATACTTTTACGTAAAAATAACATTTTCGTGACATGCATATCATAAAACTTAACCTTTTCCTTTTCCTCAAACATAACATAAAACCTTTTATCATGATCATAACATTTTTTTTTTCTTTTGTTGAATTCAAATCGTTAATTGTGACTTTCCTCAATCCTCAAAAATTCGATAAATCCATCTACATGTAACCACTGTACTGGGCGACAGGGACATCAGCAACACTTTCACCGGTCAACTGAGCCCTGGCCTATCCTCAAACATAACATAAAACCTTTCGTCGAGGCTCTCTCTGGGGCCTTCTCCCCTCACGATATCCCCACTCTTATCCTCATATCCTCGTATCCTCAATGGTGTCACGGGAAATACGATCGTCGGGCTCTCACCGGAACCATAACCCTCACGATATCTCCAACAAAACATCATTATAGTCACAATTACTTCAACTCCTTCAACATTTTACATTTCCATCACTTTAAAAAAACATGCACAACATATCATTTTTATTTTTGAAACCAATCATGCAACATGTCTTTTAAGTGTCAACTTTAAATCATAAAAAAAGTCCATGGACATTTAAAAATCATAATTTAATCAGTTAAAGTTTCATAAACATTTAAAAATACTCATAATATCATAAAAATATCATTTAGAGCACTGCTATGACGTTTACTAATTTTTAGGTGTAAAAAAACCGTTTTACCCTTGGGCTTTACATTTTACGTTTTTGACTTTTTCTTGATTTCTTTGACTATAACATGTCCCAAATAATTATTTAAGCTTACATTAAAATTACCATAATTTTATCTAACTTAAAAACGAGACTTTTTAATTTATCTTTAATTTAATCGAAATTAGAACTTACCGAATAGTTCTGGATAGCGACTCTTGAAGTCTCTCTCGGTTTCCCAAGTAGCTTCTTCTTCCGAGTGATTCAGCCACTTGACCTTGACCATTGGAATGACTTTGTTTCGGAGTCTCCTTTCTTGTCTTGCTAAGATTTGGACAAGTCTTTCTTCATATGTCATATTTGGAGTCAATTGTAGAGGTTCATAATTTAGTACATGTGTCGGGTTCGACATGTACTTCCGCAGCATCGAAATATGGAAAACGTTGTGAACTCCAGAAAGCGTTGGTGGCAATGCCACCATATAAGCTAGTGTCCCAATCCTCTCCAAAATCTCAAACGGACCAATAATTCTTGGACTAAGCTTGTCTTTCTTGCCAAAACGCATAACACCTTTCATCGGTGCTATTTTCACAGGTACATGATCGCCTACTACAAACTCGAAATCCCTTCGTCTCTTGTCAGCATAACTTTTCTGTCGACTTTGTGCAGTTCTCATTCTCTCACGGATTTTGACTATAAGCTCGGTAGTCTCCTCAATCACATCTGGACCAATCTCTCTTCTTTCCCCAACCTCGTCTCAATTTATAGGAGATCTACATTTTCTTCCATAAAGTGCCTCAAAAAGAGCCATCTCTATTGATGATTGATAGCTATTATTGTAGGTGAACTCCACTAAAGGTAATTTCGG
This sequence comes from Primulina huaijiensis, assembly GCF_012295235.1. NCBI lineage: Eukaryota > Viridiplantae > Streptophyta > Magnoliopsida > Lamiales > Gesneriaceae > Primulina > Primulina huaijiensis. Next base: position 11,806,606 of record NC_133322.1, read on the forward strand.
TTCCCAACTGCCTTGGAAGTCACTAACACATGCTCGTAGTAGATCTTCTAAAATCTGTATAACTCTCTCAGACTGCCCATCGGTTTGAGGATGAAATGTTGTACTGAATAATAACTTGGTCCCCATCGCTGCATGAAAACTCTTCCAAAAAGATGACATGAATCTCGGATCTCTGTCAGAAACAATAGAAAACGGAATCCCATGCAGACGAACTATCTCTCGAATGTATAACTCTGCATACTGAACCATGGTGAATGTCGTTTTAATAGGTAGAAAATGCACTGACTTCGTAAGACTATCAACTATCACCTATATAGCATTGAATCCTTTAACGGTCTTTGGCAATCCTACAACAAAGTCCATAGTGATGTTTTCCCATTTCCACTCAGGAATAGAGAGTGGCTTAAGTTTTCCCGCTGGTCTTTGATGCTCTGCTTTAACTTGTTGACACGTCAAACACTCGGATACAAATCTTAGAATATCTCTCTTCATGCCTGGCCACCAATATAATGACTGCAAATCTTTGTACATTTTTGTGCTACCCGGGTGAATGAAATAAGGTGTGTCATGAGCTTCTTTCATAATAAGATCTCTCAAAGAATCGTCACTAGGAACACATAACCGATCTCGATAACGAACTATACCATCCACCTCTGAATATAATTTCCGACCCTTGGCTTCATCTCTGGCTCTCCACTTTTGCAATTGCTCATCGGTAGACTGTCCATCACGAATTTTATCTCTCAAAGTCGACTGTACTGATGATGTGGCAAGATTAAGGGCATCGACCCTAGCATAGAGTGTAAGCTCAAACCGCTGTATCTCGGACTACAACGGTCTTTGAGGTGATAATTGAGTAATAACTGCTGCTTTTCTGCTTAGTGCATCTACCACTACATTAGCTTTCCCAAGATGGTAGCTAATGTCACAATCATAATCCTTTACTAATTCAATCCATCAACGCTGTCTCTTATTCAACTCCTTTTGGGTGAAGAAGTAATTCAATGTTTTATGGTCGGTGAATATTATGCACTTCTCCTCGTAAAGGTAATGTCTCCAAATCTTCAAGGCAAAAACCACTGCTGCAAGCTCAAGATCATGAGTAGGGTAGTTTTTCTCGTGAATCTTCAACTATCTCGACACATAAGCTACAACTCGGTCATTTTGCATCAGAAATGCGCCCAAACCAAGTTTAGAAGCGTCGGTATATAGAACATACTCCCCTTGCCCCGATGGCATAGATAACACTGGTGCTGAAATCAAGGCTTGCTTTAGCTTGTCAAAACTGTACTCAGGTTCCCAAATAAACTTTGCATTCTTCTTAGTCATGGATGTCAATGGTACTGCAATAAACGAGAATCCCTTGATAAATTTGCGATAATAGCCTGCTAGTCCCAAGAAACTGTGAATCTCGGTAACACTCTTCAGTACTGGCCACTCTTTCACTTCCTCAACTTTGCTTAGATCAACTTCAATGCCATCTCTAGAAATGATGTGTCTTAAGAATGCCACTCTATCAAGCCAAAACTCGTATTTGTTGAATTTCGCATTAAGCTTTCTGTCTTGTAATACTTGCAGTGCTGTCCTCAAATGACGAATATGCTCATCTTTGTTTCTCGAATAGATCAATATATCATCAGTGAAGACTATAATAAAATGATCTAGATACGGCTGAAATACGCGATTCATGAGATCCATGAAGATCGCTGGCGCATTAGTCAGACCGAATGGCATGACCATAAACTCGTAGTGCCCATATCTAGTACGGAATGTTGTCTTGTGCACATCAGACTCTTTCACTTTTAATTGATGGTATCCAGATCGCATATCAATTTTAGAAAATACCGATGCTCCTTGAAGCTGATCAAATAAATCATCAATTCTTGGCAGTGGATATTTATTTTTGATAGTGTCCTTATTAAGTTCTCGATAGTCAAGCATAGACGCATACTACCATCTTTCTTTTTCACAAATAATACCGGTGCGCCCCATGGAGAATAACTAGGGCGAATAAAACCCTTGTCCAGCAATTCTTGGATTTGATTTTTTAATTATTTCATTTCAGCGGGTGCCAGACGATAAGGTGTTTTTGATATAGGAACAGTGCCCGGCATAAGATCAATAGAGAATTCCACTTCACGATCGGGGGGAATACCAGAAACATCCTTGGGAAAGACGCTAGGAAATTCTCTGACAACATCAACATCCTCCAATTTCTGACTGATAGGAGCATCTGCGGTAATGACACATGCTAGGAAATCTTGGCATCCACGTCTAATAAGCTTCCTCGCACACTGACATGAGATAATGTGCAGCATTTGCTTGTTTCTCGTCGCCTCAAAGACAAAAGATTTACTACCAGGTGGTCTGATAGATACCGATCGCTCACAGAAATCAATCGAAGCTCCATTCGCTGATAACCAATCCATCCCGAGACCGATATCAAATTCAGGCATAGGAAGCACGATAAGATCTGCCCGAACTATATCTTTTCATAAACGAAGCTCCAGATTCTTGACAATTTTAGACGTGAGCATTTGATCACCGGAAGTAATAAAAACATTGAAACCCAATCCCATATCTTGAGGATAAATATTCAATCTTTTGATGAAGGTTTTAGATAGGAATGAATGTGTAGCTCCCGAGTCTAAAAGTGCATAGGTTGCCACACCTTGAATGATAATCCTCCATGTGGTAAAAACGTCTTATAAATCTTTTCGTGTTGAAGCTTAAGGAATTACTATCATTAATTTCCCAACGTTAGGTGAAGATTTCGTGTTGAACTTAAGCATTTCTTGAAAAATTGCATTTTTGCCCTTCAATTTTTCGAAACTTGCATTTTAGTCCCCTAATTTTTGAATATTAGCATTTTAATCATTTATCTTTTTCGAAAATTATTTTTTACCCTTATAATTTTCGAAATTTGCACTTAGGTCCCTTATCTTTCGGTAAATTGCATTCCGGTCCCTTTATTTTCTAAAATTACATTTTAGACCCTTATGATTTCGAAAATTTCTCATTGACCCTTTATAAAATTCGAAACCCCCTAACAACCCTTGATTGTGGTTTTCTTTTAATTTCTTGGCCATAAAACTTTTTATTTGGAGTTATCGCATCCTTCTCATAAGTTAAGGCACAACATGAATACCATTTCTATGGTTTCTAAAATCATATCTTAATTTCCAACTAAGGTAGAGCATGCAAACTAATTTTCACTAGGTTATTCTTGATCCCAATTCCTTCTAATAACCAATTTAACATTTCATGCAATAATAAGAAATATAAAAATGTTAAATGACTAGGTTACCCGTGATGAGAGTGGTGTCCGGCTCCTCCTCTACTTCTTTTGCATGCATGACATAAGCTCGTGCTGTAGTAGATGCTTTCCTCTTTGGGCAATCAGCCGCTTTGTGCCCATTCTCCTTGCAGTAGAAACACTTGAATGTCCCCCACTCGCACTTGCCAAGATAAAAGCGGTTGCACTCTTTGCATGGTTGCCTCTCCGCAGGTTTTGGTGCTCCAGGATTTGGTGGCTTTTGTGATGCTTGTTTCTTAACTTGACTTTGGGGCTTTTGAGGCCCTTGAGGTCGAGGAGGTCCCGTATATGGATTTTTATTCGGCTGATTACTGTTCTGATGTTGTTGCCTCTTCCGCTGTAACTCAAACTTAATGTCCTTCAAAGACTGCTCCGACTGGTATGCATAAGTAACTGCAGTAGCATAATCCAAAGGACGCATCATCATAACATTATTACGTATAGTAGGTCGTAGACCATCCATGAAGTGTCTACGTTTTTCTTCGGCATCCCTAGCAATAAGGGGTACAAAGTGACAACCCCTATCGAACTTATTCACAAATTCAGCAACAGTAGCGTCTCCCTTACAGAGAGTCATAAATTCCTTCTTTAAACGGCTTCTCAAATCAGCAGTAAAATATTTCTCGTAGAACATTGTCTTGAATTGAGCCTAAGTAAGTGTAGCAAGGTTAACACCATGCTCGGCTCCTTCCCACCACAAAGAAGCGACATCCCTAAACAGATAAGTAGTACACGTCACATGGTCAGCATCTCCCATCTCCAGATAGCGAAAGTGTACCTCAAGTGAACGAATCCAACTCTCAACAGCAAAAGGATCGGTAGTGCCAAAAAATTCCTTCGGCCCTACCCTCTGGAACTTATCATATATATCATGCTGTGGTCTAGGTGTCTGCTGCATCTGCTGTAACTGCTGCTGTAACTGTTGCTCATAGAGACGAGTCATCCCCTCTAACGCATGAGTAGCGGTATCCCCAGAGGAGGTGGTGGTGGTGGTGGTGCATTCCCCTGGTGATTCACACTGTTCTCTTCTTGATTCTCAATAACAGGGGCACATCTAGGAGGCATTTTATCTTAATGTTTTCAAATTCAAACGTAACCAACATGCATTTAAATCTAAGTTTTTCTAATCATGTGACATATCTTAACTCATATAGCAATTAAGCATGCAAAGCATAAATACTCAAAAAGTTCGTAGACATGTAACGTAAACATATTATTCATGTCGTCATGCAGATAACATCATACTGAATCATATAAAGCATTTTAAAACTTACAAATTTTAGGTTTGACGACTGATCTTTCAGGCGCTGATGGTGGCACAACCCTTTACAGGACTTTTGCTCTGATACCAACTGAAACGTTTGTCTTTTTTTTGCTTAAAAAGTACTAGAAATTTTTTTAAAAACTTACCTTAATTCGGTCGATCACCCATACTACATAAAAATATTTTCATAAAATATTTTGCACCATTTTAAAAATAAACCAACCAACTAGTATTTGAAAAATCAAGTGAAATAGTTAAAACATATAAACTTCAAATGTGTGACCAAGCCTAATAAACAATAACCGTGAAAAGTATCATTCTCCCAAAAACCACTCAAAACATAAGTAAAAGTCGTAAAATCTTTAACGTAAATCGTAAACCATAAATCGTAAGTCGTGAGTGCGGAAAAGTAGAAGCGTTGGTCCTCGGGTTATGTGCACCGACAGTCCAGCAAAATCAACCGTCAAGACCTCCAGTAATACTAACATTATCATTACCTGCATCCATCACACCTAGTGAGTCTAAAGACTCACCACACCATCATCTTGATATCAAATATTACGTATAAAACCATGTGCAACAATGAAAATACTTTTACGTAAAAATAACATTTTCATGACATGCATATCATAAACCTTAACCTTTTTCTTTTCCTCAAACATAACATAAAACCTTTTATCACGATCAAAACATTTTCCTTTTTTTTTTTGTTGAATTCAAATCGTTAATTGTGACTTTCCTCAATCCTCAAAAAGTTGATGGATCCATCTACATGTAACCACAAAACTGGGCGGCGGGGGACATCAGCAACACTCTCACCGGTCAACTGAGCCCTGGCCTATCCTCATCGAATGGAAATACGATCGTCGGGGCTCCCTCTGGGGCCTTCTCCCATAAATGGGCTCCCTCTTGGACCTTCTCCCCTCACGATATCACCCCTCACGATCGTCGGGGCTCCCTCCTGGCCTTCTCCCCACTCTTATCCTCATATCCTCATATCATCAAGGGTGTCACGGGAAATACGATCGTCGGGCTCCCACTGGGACCATAACCCTCACGATATCTCCAACGTAACATCATTATAGTCACAATTACTTCACCTATGTAAGTCCCAAGATTTTGATTTCCGTAATCTGAAAGGATTTGGTGATAAGTGATGTAATTATAGACGAAAAGGATTAGATCGGGAAAGACGGAAGAAAACACGAAATACGTGCGAGGACAGAACACCTCGCGCATATGCGCGACAAGGAGCCGTGCATATGCGTGACAGTGGCAGAAGACCTCGCGCAGATGCGCGATGAGTGTGCGCGCATATGCGTGAGCTATGCGGAGATGTGACTATCATGACCCGAGAGCCTCGCGCATATGCGAGGATGAAGGGCGCGCATATGCGCGAGCTGTCGAGAAGGTTATCTGCCGAGACAGTAGGTCTCGCGCATATGCGNAGGCTCTGGAGAAACGGCTTCAACTTTCTTCGACGTAAAGACTTTGAGGTTGCGAGGAATCCGTCCGTCTGATTTTGAATCTGACTTCAGTAGTAAGTTTCTTTCGACGAGAGCTTTAACTGGACGTAAGTTTTGTTACGTTTAGACATGATTTGAAATTATGATATTGTCAGAATCAAATATGAATCATATATGGTGTTTCTGATACAGTAGACCTTGTATAATTGAAGTCAGATCGAAGAACAGACTGCGTATGTAATTGTTATGATTTTCGGAGTTGATTTGATTGAGATGCGATATCAGATTTGTATTATCGTCGAGATTATGAGTTGTACCGTGATTGATTTTGAGTTCTGATAGTATATCTGTGATGTTGAGATTGACGGAGTTATCGAGAATGTATTGTTATGCCGTCGAAACATCAGTAGATTGGTATTGCTCAGATTCAGTATTGATTGAGATGGTATTGTTGTATCGTTGACATTGATTAGATTATGTTTTGATTTGAGTATTGATCAGAACAGATTTCGAATTGAGTTATCTATTGATATTGTGCCTGTTCGATATTGTCATTGCCAGATTGGGTATGGACAGAGTTGAATTCGAGACATCGACTTCGTCAAACGGGGAAGATAAAGGTATAAATTAATGTTGAGTTGGGATTGCACAACTCGAGTGAGGTTTGACTCGAGTTTCCCTAAATCACATACTTTATTTTATTGCATTGATATTTGCAATTAATGAATGAATTGATATGCTTGTTCTATTGAATTATAGATAGCATGTATTAAATGATTGGTCTTGTGACAGAAGGGCCGGATAGTGAGGAATCGTTATTGGCCCAATGCACTTTGTCACAGGATAGTGTATGGCGGAAGTGCCATAGTCTTTGACGGAAAGGTCAGGACATCGGACGTTTGGTCATATCGAAGTGGATAGAATTGGAATTTCTTCTATTACTGATGTTCGATATAGATAGGGCCAAAGTCCGTAAATAAGAACGTACCACCACCCCGATCGGGAGTGTAGGTGGGTGTATGTTCTTATTCCGATCGGGATCCCTAGATTAGGACGAGTCGAGTCAGAGTCTATGAGTCACTGAGGGTGATTCAGAGTTTGCGTTGATTCATGTGTCAGATTTGATACATGTTATATTCAGAGTTTATATTGATTCATGTTTCTGATTTTGATACATGTTATGAATGTTTATTTCATGTTTTTATAAATGTTTATATGAAATGCATGTATACATGATTTATACTGGGAATTTAATTCTCACCGGAGTTATCCGGCTGTTGTCTTGTTTGTATGTGTACTTGAAAACAGGTGGGACAAGATCAGTATCAAGATGAGGATGAGAGAGTATAGTTAGCGTGGAGATCCGGGCCCAGAAGCAGAGTAGGAGTCAGCCCTTGATGTATAGATGCTGAACCTAGTTGAGATAGATATCAGTAGTACATATGTTGTACTTTTATACTGATATGTATATTAACTAGATTACATTACGTTTCCGCATTCATAATTTAAAAAGAAAATTTTATGTCCCACTTTTCTTAATTGTTATTTGACGTTAATAATGATTAAGACATGGATTAGCGTCCGGGTCCCCACAACCTCCCTCAACATTTTACATTTCCATCACTTTTAAAAATCATGCATAACATATCATTTTTATTTTTGAAACCAAGCACGCAACATGTCTTTTACATGTCAACCTTAAATCATAAAAAAATCCATGGACATTTAAAAACCATAATTTAATCACGTAAAGTTTCATAAACATTTAAAAATACTGATAATATCATAAAAACAGCATTTATAGCACTGGCAAGACGTTTACTAATTTTTAGGTGTAAAAAGAATGTTTTACCTCTGGGCTTGACATTTTACGTTTTTGAATTTTTCTTGATTTCTTTGACTCTAACATGTCCCAAATAATTATTTAAGCTTACATTAAAATTCTCATAATTTTATCTAACTTAAAAACGAGACTTTTTAATTTATCTTTAATTTAATCGTTTTGACAGTGTTTTAATCTCGAAAAATCCCAAACTTTAATATAAAATTCCTAAACTTAAACTTAGACTTTTTATATTATTTTAGCCCGTATGAACCATGACTCGACATTCGTGAGCCACGTTTCGATTTATTTTAGTTTTGAAAATCCTAAAGTGACCTACAAAAGTTCAACCCGAGCCATGTCTCGATTTTGTCAAGCCACCCTCGAGCCATACAGAGCCAAACCATGACCAACCCCTTAGTGCACCCTACTGGACCCTTGGATCCCTTAGAAACCATCCCAAACCAAGAAACAAAGCCCCCTTACCAACACCATGTAACGGCCGAGAGATGCAACTTGCTTGGACTCTAGTTTCATGCACCTAGGGACCTAGCCGACGCCCCAGCACCCAAACCAACCTCTAGTGCACCTTCTTAGGACCGTAATGAGACACCCTAGCCCAGCCCGCAAGCCTTGGACCGAGCCCTTACTCCCCTGCAAGCCGCGCAACCTCTGCGCAAATCTGCGCATGGTTCTCGGGGAGGAGTCCTTGTTTACAAGGACTCCTCCCAGCCCTCTAGCCAGAGTCCTATCTTGGCTAGGACTCTACCCATGACTCAACCAGACCCTAGGCCAGCCCTGAACCCAAGCCAAGGCAAGCCCTCCCCTTAACCATGACACCCGAACCCATAAGCCCTTGACAGCAAAACGATTCCAACATGCTTATTTCCTTCGACTTTGAGGTGTTTTAGGCGTGAGTGTATGACTCTAAAATAGGTGTAAACCACTCTTGATCTTAACTTACGTCATGGCAGCCCCTTAACAAAATAATATACAAGTTATCTAAATCATAAACTGTAACGTACCGTACTTTTACTACTTAAAATTTGAGGAAAAATTTAAAATTTTCTTAAAAAAAAAGTGAACATTAAAAATTCGATAAAAGAAGTAAAATTGTACGTATCTCAAGTTGTTGCAACAAAAGATTTGAAATTTAAAGTTTGACATAAGAAATCAATGTTTTCATAAAATTTAAAACATGGCGGTCCTCGGGTTTAGCCTCCAGCTCAGTCCAAGCTTGCTCCTTGGTCCCCACCTCCAGCCTCCTCATAAACATCCTCGCCTGCATCGATCAAGTCTAGTGAGTCTAAAGACTCAACAAGTATAAAATGGAAGTAACGAATAATACATAATAAAACCACATGCAACTTCAAAATAGAGCTTACATACTTGAAACTTGAACTTGCATATCAAAAGTTTGAACATATGTACATACATACATAGACGTGCCATCAACATAAAACTTTTCTTAAACATGCTTGCATACTTGAACATACATAACTTCATCATTTACGCGTAGAGGCATGTTTCAAAGCAAATGACCCATACAAAATAAATGCCTGATCAGACAAACCATAGTACTGGGCTGACAGGGACGTATCCACTGCCACATACATGAGATCCCCGTTCATGCTTTAACGGGTGGATTGGTCCCCGTTCATCCTTTAACGCTTTCTAATCCTGATCTAAACCCGTTCATAATTTAACCGGGTGGGTTGTTCCCCGTTCATGATTTAACGCTTTCCAACCCCATACATAATTTGGTCACAAGACAATTAGCATACCTCAAAAACTTGAAAATATTTTCGTTGCACGTCGAACATACTTACTTAGCGTTGAGGGATTCGTTGGAGCTCGCTTTGGGGCCGCTGCTGCACATACTAACATGATTTTAAGATAATTAACTTGCATAACTTAGACTTAGGTACTCAAGCTCACCACCAAAGTGACTAAGTAGCTTATGACATTCTAGATCACTCGGGACTTGACCTCGTTTAATCGTACTAACCATGGCATCAAAACCCAAGACACACTCTAAGATCATGTGTGAACATTTCCCAACAATAAAAGACATGAACTCACTATTTGAACTTGAACATGAGTGGAAACCAAACATTCTCACAGATGGGGTGGCGCTCGGGCGGTAATATGTTACCGCTCGAGCGCCAGGTCTTCTGGAGACCTGCACTCAAACAGAATGAGTGGCGCTCGGGCGGTAAAACATTACCGCTCGGGCGCCGAGCTTACAAAAATGAAACTCTCAACAGTGAAGGTGGCGCTCGGGCGGTAAGAAATTACCGTTCAGGCGCCGAGTGTACTGGACTCCGCGACTTGCATCTTAATACTCCTAACTAAAATAATACGATTCTTTAACCAATCCATCGAGACTCATCCTAGGACACTATGACACTGACTCGACTACATAAAAATGTCCTAATGTTCCCAAAGAAACGACGCACCTCACGCAATACAATAAAACCCATAACCTCAAATTTTGACACCAAAATAGTTTTTACGACTACTCATTCTCCCAAGTGCCTAACGACACAAAACGAAACGTCAATAACCATCCCAACATCATTAACAATATACCTATATACAGCAGCGATCACCGTCAATCCCCAACGAAACCTGCAACAATAAAACTTCAAGAATTCATCAATAACATATTTTTCGGAAAAATGCAGTTTGAGCAGTCCCACTAAAACGGTCATAACTCACTCACTTTTCATCCAAAAGTTTTGAATTTTTTATCAAATTGAAGGTATTGAAAAGTTCTACGATTTTTGTTTTGAAAGTTTTCTCGAAATCATGACCTAAAATTTGCAGTATTTAAAAAGACAGCAAAAAACATGATTTTAGATCCAAAAACAGTTTCAAAAGTGATCTAAACATAATTGCTCAAACTTCTACACAACATTCACATGATTTTCATACAAAATACATTGCAACGCATACTATGACATGATCGACGTAGCAAGAAACAGTATATACGTGCCTTTTGATGATTAAAATACCGAAACGACGATACGGACGCGGGAACGATGCGAGGCTTGATCCGAGACGATGGTGGCTCTATTTTCTTTGAAGAAAATCAACGAAATTTGCTGGGAAATATAGGGGAGGGGCGGCTGCTGCTCTTGGGAAGGAGAACTCTAGGTTTTCTTACTTTTAAAAAAAAAAATCTGAAAATAAGATGTGTAGAGTGTGTTGTGTGTTTTAGTGTGTGTAAAAACGTGTAAGTGTGTGTGAGTGTGTGTAACATGTGTGTGGGTTTTTAATTAGGAGAGATTTTAGCTAAAACAACTAATTAAAATGCTAATAAAAAGTTCAACCCACATAAATTTTAAACAAACTCCTAAATCAAAATAATACACCCAAAAATGCTAATTTTAAAAGGTTTAAACTCTTAAATCACTAAATACTTAAATAAGGCTTTTTAAAAAAGGCTAAACTGAATAAATTAGTTAAAATGTCCCATCCTTAACTTAAAAATAAAATACTCCATGAAAATTGCCCAAAATCGCCACCAGGTCTTTTCCTCAATCCCGCCTCAAATAATCGCCTGAAACATGAAACTTGAAAAACATTTTAACGTGCATCATATAACATAAGTAATTTAAAATAATGCATTTAAATAAATCATACATGGTAAAAAATCAATTAATCAAATGATTTAACAATTAAATAAATGAATGGGTTATACGTGTACAGAATTTGGGCACTACAGTTCCTCCCCTACTTATAAAAATTTCGTCCTCGAAATTAAATCTTACCGAACAACTCCGGTTAGCGAATCCTCATGTCCACTTCTGACTCCCAAGTGGCTTCCTCCACAGATTGGTTTACCTACCGGACTTTGACCACTTGGTCACTTTGTTTCGGAGTCTGCGCTCATGCCTGTCTAGGATTTGGACGGGTCTTGCCTCATAAGACAGGTCTGGAGTAAGCTGTAGCGGCTCATAGCTCAGAATCTGTGAAGGATTAGCTAGGTACTTCCTCAGCATCGAGACGTGGAACACGTTGTGTACCCCGGCCATATTCGGCGGAAGGGCAATACGATACGCTAGCGTCCCAACTCTGTCAAGAATCTCGAACGGTCCAATTAACCTCGGACTCAGCTTACCTCTTTTCCCAAATCTCATAACACCTTTCATAGGTGCTATCTTTATAAAAACGTGATCACCCACGGCAAACTCGAGATCTCTCCTCCTTTTGTCAGCATAGCTCTTTTGGCGACTCTAGGCGGTCTTCATCCTATCTCGGATCTTGACCACCACATCTGCAGCTTGCTGAACTATCTCTGGCCCAAGTTCTGCTCTCTCTCCGACTTCATCCCAATAAATCGGTGATCTACACTTTCGTCCATACAATGCCTCATAGGGAGCCATACCAATGGATCCTTGAAAACTGTTGTTGTATGTAAACTCCACTAGAGTTAGCTTAGATTCCCAAGTCCCTTGGAAATCGATCATACAGGCTCGCAATAAGTCCTCCAAAATCTGAATCACTCGCTATTACTGGCCATCTGTCTGCGGGTGAAAAGCTGTACTGAATAGCAACTTTGTCCCCATGGCTGCATGCAAACTCTTTCAAAAGAATGAAGTAAACCTCGGGTCCCTGTCAGACACAATAGTAACTGGGATTCCATGCAATCAAATAATCTCCCTGATATAAAGCTCCGTATACTGCGTCATGGAGAAAATCGTCTTCACTGGCAAGAAATGTGCCGACTTAGTGAGTCGATCCACTATCATCCAAATAGAATTCGATCCTCTGACTGACCTCGGCAAACCAACGACAAAGTCCATTGTAACATTCTCCCATTTCCACTCTGGGATGGGGAGTGACTTAAGCATTCCTGCTGGCCTCTGGTGCTCTGCCTTCACCTGCTGACAAGTGAGGCACTCAGACACAAATCCGCGGATGTCTCTCTTCATCCCTGGCCACCAATACAAAATCTGCATGTCTTTGTACATCTTGGTACCTCCTGGGTGGATTGAATACGGAGATGCATGTGCCTCTGATAAGATATCTTCTCTGATCAAATCTACGTTAGGCACCCACATTCTTCCCCTGTATCTCACAATACCGTCTGACACTGAGTAGAGCACACTGCCCTTGGCTTCATCTTTCAGTTTCCACTTCTGTAACTGTTCATCTGAAGACTATCCTTGACGGATACGGTCTAGCAAATCAGACTTGACTGTCAGATTAGATAATCTGGGAGCTCTGCCCTTACGATAAATCTCTAGACCAAATTTCTGAATCTCGGACTGAAGAGGTCTCTGCACTGACAACTGTGCTATGACTGCGACTTTTCTGCTCAGGGCGTCTGCCACAACGTTAGCTTTTCCCGGATGGTAGCTAATTTTGCAGTCGTAGTCTTTCACTAACTCCAACCATCGCCTCTGCCACATAATCAGTTTTTTCTGTGTGAAGAAGTATTTGAGACTCTTGTGATCTGTGAATATCTGGCATTTCTCGCCATACAAGTAGTGTCTCCAAATCTTCAACGCAAAGACTACTGCGGCTAATTCAAGATCGTGAGTCAGGTAGTTCTTCTCGTGCACTTTCAACTGCCTGGAAGCATAAGCTGTAACCCGACCATGCTGCATTAATACTGCGCCTAAACCGAGCTTAGATGCATCGGTGTACAACACAAAGTCGCCTTGCAATGCTGGCATGGCTAATACCGGCGCTGAAATAAGAGCTTGCTTCAATGTATCAAAGCTCTTCTGACATTCATCATTCCACACGAATTTCGCATTCATCTTTGTCAGTGAAGTGAGTGGCACTGCTATCGAAGAAAATTCCTGAATAATTTTCCTGTAGTAGCCTGCTAGGCCTAGGAAACTGCGGATCTCTGAAGCATTTTTCGGCTCGGCCCATTCCTTAACGGCTGCTACCTTAGCTGGATCTACCTCAATACCACTGCTAGACACTATATGCCCCAAAAACGCTACCTTCTCCAACCAAAACTCACACTTACTGAACTTCGCAAATAACTTGCGACTCTGCAAGGTCTGTAAAATCGTCCTCAAATGTTGACTGTGCTCCTCTTGGCTCTTCGAGTAAATAAGGATATCGTCAATAAAGACTATGACGAATTTATCAAGATAAGGCTGAAATACTCGGTTCATGAGGTCCATGAAAATTGCTGGGGCATTCGTTAGTCCATATGGCATCACTAAGAATTCGTAATGCCCATATCTGGTTCTAAAGGCTGTCTTGTGAACATCTGCATCTTTCACCTTCAGCTGATGATATCTCGATCGAAGATCTATCTTAGAGAACACTGAAGCTCCCTGCAACTGATCGAACAAGTCCTCGATCCTTGGAAGTGGGTATTTGTTCTTGATCGTTACCTTGTTCAGCTCTCGGTAATCGCTACACAGCCTCATGCTCCCATCCTTCTTCTTTACGAACAGCACTGGTGCGCCCCATGGAGAGAAACTAGGGGGAATAAATTCCTTGTCAAGAAGCTCCTGTATCTGCTGTTTAAGTTCTAGCATCTCAACTGGAGCTAATCGGTATAGCTGTATCTGCTGTTTAACTCCACCTCTCTATCTGGTGGAAGACCTGTGACGTCGTCAGGAAAGACGTCTGGGAAGTCTCTGACTACCGGCACATCTGATATGGATGGAGTGGGCACATCAGTTGCCGAAACAATGCTGGCCAAGAAATCCTGACACCCCTTAGAAATAAGTCTTTGTGCCTGCATGCAGGAGATCTACGAGGGAAGCTTCTCCATCTATCTGGATCAAATAGAAACTGCTCCATTCCCATCGGTCTGACCAACACTGATCTCTTATGAAAGTCAATCAGTACTCGGTTCTTTGTCAGCCAGTCCATTCCCAAGATAATGTCAAATTCTGGAATCGGCAATACTATCAGGTCGGCATACACCAGGTGCCCCTGCAGTTCTAGATCAATATCTCTGACCACACTGGTAGCTAACAGTTCTTCCCCTGATGGGACTGTCACTGAAAAGTTCACATCAAGGCCGATAGACTTGATGTCTAAATGATTAGCGAATGCCTCCGAGATGAAAGAGTGAGTGGCTCCCGAATCTATCAGGGCCTTCGTGGCTAATCTCTTAATGAAGATATTTCCTGAGAGACGTTAGCACGACACGAAACTTATATCCCAAAAGCTCTATCATAAATCTTATGCAACAAAATATACCAAAATTCCAACTAGCAACATAATAATACCAAAACAAAACGAGCATGCAAGGTAAAAATCTAATACTGTACTGAATTAAATAAATTACCAACCTGAGCATGCATGGCGAATACCTTGCTCTGGGTTGGCTGCTTCCATTGTGGGCACTCCTTCAACATGTGGTCACTTGCTCCACATTTAAAGCACTTGCCTGATCCGTATAAACAGTCGCCCGGATGCTGGCGATTGAATTTAGGACACACTCAAAATTCCCAGGTCTCTGAGGCGCCTTCTGCTGCTGAATAGGACCCTTGCCTTTCGGTGGTCCTTGATAAGGCTTCTTCCCCTGCTGCCCCTGGTAAGGTTTCTTGAACTGGGGCCTCTGATGCTGCTGCTGCTGATGCGGTGGTACCTGGTAAGGCCTCTTGCCCTGCCTGTCAGCCTCAATATCCCTCTGATCTAGCTCTGCCGCCAAAGCTCTCGATACTACAACTGAGTAAGTAGCAGGACCAGCAACTCGAATGCCTCAACTTCTCCCGAGCATCATTAGCTATCAGGGGCACAAAGTAACACCTCCTCTCAAACTTCCGGACGAAGTCTGCCATGGTGCTGTCTCCCTGTCGCAGCGACATGAACTCTCTGGTAAGTCTGGATCGTACTTCCTCAGTGAAGTACCCATTCCAAGACAAATTCGGCAAATTAACTGCCACCGACGCACTATCCCACCAACGCCTAGCATCCCCTGCTAGAAGAAATATGGCACAACGGACTCGGTCTGCATCCTGCAGCTCCATGAAATCAAAGATCACTTCGATAGACTTATTCCATCCCTCTGCCACCATCGGGTCCGTAGTTCCCGAAAACTCCTTAGGATTCATCCTCTGAAACCTTTCATACACCACTTCAAGTCTGGGCCTTGCCCCTGCATTCGCTGCAGCCTGGTTCCCCGCAAACTGCACGAAGAACTGCGTCATACCTGCAAGCATCTGCGCCTGCTTATCCGGAGGTGGACGAGAAGGAGTGACCCTCTCCTCATCTCGGGCCTCTCGGTTATCCTCTTTAGCTTCACGGTTAATCACACGTCTGGGAGGCATACTGTTCCAACAATTTACTCACCACGTAAACCTAATATGCATGAACATGATACTAATAGCATAAGATGCACGTAATTTGAATTAAAAATATGGACATGCTGAAATCATGATTCAACGCTTACTACATACATAATGCAAAACTTTAAAACTTACAGACTTGATGTAATGACCCGAATTCTTATTTTGAATGAAATATTAATTATAAGATAATTAAAGAGTTGTTAATTAAGTATTATTAACGAATTGATAATTTGCGCTTAATCTGTTGGATCCACCGCATTTTACATGGATAACCCGATCTACTTCCGATTATGTTATCTCGAGAAATCCAACCAGACGAATGAGATTCTGACACGTGGCAGATAAGATTGATTCGGATTTCTGAACTAGTCCGGATGCAGCCTATAAATGGAAGCCGAATTCTTTTGTTTCCTACAACGCATCCTTCAGAAAGAGAGTTCTTGCCTTATATCTTAGGTTTTCTAGCCAGTTTCTAGGGCACTTTGGTGTCTGGAAGTTTCGGAGCTAGTGTCGACTCAAAGGGGGGTCGGTGAACTGAGATCCAGACATCATCATCGGGCTGATGACGGACGCAGGTATAATCCTAAAGCCTTTAGGAAGAAATTTATAGCATGTTTGGTAATTCAGAATCTGGTTATATAGTGATTTTATATTGTTGGTATTGTCTAGGTTAAGAGCTTTCTGTCATATTGTTTTAGTGAGGTACGTGATGTACTGACTGAGATATCCAAGCGTAGTATATACACTTATATGCTGCATATTTATGTGTTGCATTATACATGTTTTACTGCTTTTCCATATTATGCATGACATATCATGTTGAGCGTGATATCTTTTGAGATATACCTCGTTTGTTGGGGCCGCTCAACCCTATTCTCTATTGTGGACGATGGGGCATCGAGAGCTACAGTGTCCGACGGGACCCGCGGGCTCTGATGACATGGACATTGTAGGTCCACGTCTTGATGATGAGTGTGGGAGCCAAAACATGCCTAGGGCAGATCAGAGACTACACACTCAGGCGCCTCTAGACTGAGCATGAGATTCTTGACTTGATCCTTGATATACGAGCATATTGCATTTCGCATGCATCATATCAGTTTGTATACTCGTACATTCTCGTATTGTGCGATTGTCGCTCACATCCTTGTTTTCATCTTGGGCACCCCATTCCACGGCGCAGGTTTTAGGTTGAAAGGTGCGGACGACCAGGGCAGTGGCTAGAGAAGTTGGGTTTTCGGTGGTGATCCAGTGGAGGTTTTCTGTGTGGTTTATCGTTTTCTCGTTCAGAATTATGTCTTCGATATGATTGTATTAATGTTTAAGACTGCTGTTGTTTGTTCTGTTTTCATTTGGGTTGTAAGATGATTAAGTTATTTGGTTTCCGCTGTTTAATTGTTATTAAGTTTTAATATTGCATGCTTATTAGTCTGTTTAGTAGTGGCTCGGGTAAGGGCGCTACATTTGGGGGTATCAGAGCATGCGAAGATTTTTGGGACATTAGTAATTCTGTTTTGAGGATTTAGAGGTTGATTTTGGTTTTTTTTTTTTTCAGATGTCAGGAGACGGAACCAGTCACAGAAGTGTGGGACATGGTCGTTGTGGTGACGATGAGGCGGCCGAGAACATCGTCGTAGAGATCGTGACGGAAGGCGTCATCGAGATCATGATGAAAGGAGACGTAGGAACAGTGTCAACATTATGGATTTCATGAAGATTGGACCTTCACCGTTGACTGGAGATGAGAATGCTGATGTTGCTGAAGCTTGGGTTGATATCATGGAGCATTGTTTTCGAGTGCTGCACTATGACGAGGACGAGAAGATGGAGGTAGCTGATTTCATGATCCAAGGAAAAGCTCGGAAATGGTGGAAACCTGCTTCTGTCATTCTAGTTCAGGAGCATGGGCGGATTTGTTGGGAACATTTCTGTCAGGCCTTCATCAATCATCACTTTCCGCCGGCTCTTCGTCAGGCAAAAGAGATGGAACTGTTGACCATTAAGCAAGGAGATTCAAGCAGTGAGGATTACCAAAAGCGTTTTACGGATCTGTTGCCGTACGTTTCTCACATCAGTGAGAATTCTGCAGCAAAATATTCTCACTTTTTGAATGGTTTGAACCAGGCGATTTTTGATCAGGTTTCAGTCTGTGATGATCCTACTTCGTACGAAGGATTAGTGAATCGTTGTCGTCAAGCAGAGATCAGTATTGCTAGGAGGAAGGCTATGCAAGCTACCAAAAGTTCTAGTTCGTTGGGACCGAGGGGTCAGTCTTTCAAGAAGTCTGCATATTCTTCTTCTTCCGGTTCTGGAGGGGTGCACAGCTTTGGTAGGAAAAAGCTGCAATGTGGCCACTGTGGAAGAAATCACCAGACGGAAAATTGTCGAAAAGTAACAGGTGCTTGTTTCAACTGTGGTGGTTTTGGTCACATAAAGAGGGATTGCCCTAATTTGGAGAATCAGAGTGTAGGCGGAGGTTCTATGGCAGGGTCTTACAAAGGAAAACAGTCTAAAGCCACTGTGCAACAGAAAGGTTTTCCTGCTCAAGGTTCTCGTCGTGGTGGAATATCACAAGGATCTCAGCAACGCCCACGAGTTCAAGGGCAAGTGTTTGCCCTAAACCAAGAACAAGCTGAGGAGAAAAACGAGAGAGTCATTGCAGGTAATTTTATCTTATGTGGCATTCCTGCATATGTATTAATTTACACTGGGGCATCGCATTCATTCATAGCATCAATGTTTGTTAAGAACCATAAACTACCCTACGTGTCATTAGATGTTTTGATGTCGGTGTCTACACCGATGGGGGAAGAGGTTTTAGCCAAGCGACTTGTAGTAGACTGTTTGTTAGAGTTTGAGGGAAAATACTTGTCTGCCAATTTGATGATATTGGCTATGGAAGATTTCGATTGTATTATGGGAATCGACCTATTGACTAAGTATAGAGCGACGGTAGATTGTTATCAACGTCTCGTTCAGTTTCGTCCACAAGGAGACGAGAATTGGTTTTTCTTTGGTGAGGGAGCTCGACCTCCAATGCCAGTAGTGTCTGTTGTAAAGGCACAACGAGCTTTAGAGAAAGGAGGAAAAGGATACCTCATTTATGCTGTTGACGTATCGAAGGATGTGATCGACGTGAAGAACATTCCAGTTGTCGATGAATTTCCTGATATTTTCCCCGATGAGATTCCTGGATTTCCTCAGGAGAGGGAAGTGTAAGCGGAGATAGAGTTGGTACCAGGAACCACACCTATCTCCAGAGCGCGTTATAGATTGGCACCAACGGAGATGAAAGAGTTGAAGCAACAGTTACAAGATCTTCTTGACAAGGGGTACATTAGACCCAGTGTGTCTCCTTGAGGAGCACCAGTATTGTTCGTTAAAAAGAAGGATGTGTCTATGCGGCTTTGCATAGATTATAGACAGTTGAACCGAGTAACAGTCAAGAATAAATATCCGTTACCACGGATTGATGACTTGTTTGATAACCTGCAAGGAACTTCAGTGTACTTGAAGATCGATTTACGGTCTGGGTATCATCAACTTCGAGTTCATCAACGTGATATCCCCAAGACTGCATTTCGAAAAAGGTATGGGCATTACGAGTTTCTAGTGTTGCCGTTTGGTTTGACGAATGCTCCAGCAGTATTTATGGATTTGATGAACCGAGTATTCCAGGAGTTTCTTGACAATTTTGTCATTGTCTTTATTGATGACATACTGGTATACTCTCGTAGTCTTGAAGAGCATGCACAACATTTAAGGATTGTGTTGCTAACCTTAAGGAATCACCAACTATATGGTAAGTTGAACAAGTGCAAGTTTTGGCTTGACAGAGTTGTCTTCTTAGGACATGTTATATACAAAGATGGGATATCAGTGGATCCTAGCAAGATCGAAGCAGTGTTGAGTTGGGCACGACCGGAATCAGCTCAAGAGATAAGAAGTTTTCTAGGTTTGGCAGGATATTCCCGGAGATTTATCTCAGGATTTTCTCAGATTGCCAAACCATTGACACAGCTGACGTGTAAGAATGTGCAATTCGAATGGACACATGATTGTGAAAATAGTTTCAATGAATTGCGTTAACGTTTGACAACTGCACCAGTTTTAGCTCTTCCATCTGGATCAGGAGGGTACATTGTGTACACTGATGCATCACTTCAAGGACTTGGGTGTGTTTTAACTCAAAATGGTCATGTGATTGCATATGCATTTAGACAGTTGAAGAAGAATGAAGAGAATTATCCAGTTCATTATCTAGAATTAGCAGCGATTGTGTTTGATTTGAAGATCTGGCGACATTATCTCTACGGAGAGAGATTTGAGATTATTACAGATCACAAGAGATTGAAGGATATCTTCACTCAAGCAGAGTTGAATATGCGCCAAAGAAGATGGATGGATTTGTTAAAGGATTATGATTGCAAAATCAAGTATCATCCAGGGTCAGCGAATCTTACAGCTGATGCTCTTAGTCGAAAGGTGAGATTATCTGCACTTCAGACAAGTTTCATATCAAGTGTAATACAAGATTTTTGTTCTCTGGGATTTCACTTCCGGCATAAAAAAGAAATGGAACACATTCGAGTAACTAGCATTTTATCTGAACCGAAGTTGTATGCCAAAATTAGAGAAGCTCAGTTTTCTGACCTGAAATTGAAAAAGTTAGCAAGGTTAGCTAACAGAGACAACACATCTGGCTTTGCGTTCCAAACAGATGGAACCTTGTGTCTGTCGGGAGAATCGTAGTTCCAGAAGATTCTAAATTAAGAGACGAGATTTTATCTCAAGCCCATAGGAGTAAGTTGAGTATCCACCCTGGTAGCATGAAAATGTATAAGGATTTGAAAACCAGGTTTTGGTAGAAAGGTATGAAGAAAAGTGTTTACCAGTTTGTAGCCAAGTGTTTGGTTTGTCAGCAAGTGAAAGTTGAACATCGACGACCAGGAGGATTACTTCAGAATCTTCCTATCCATGAGTGGAAGTGGGAGCATGTGACGATGGATTTTGTCACCCACTTGCCGTTGTCTTCTAAGAATTGTGATGCCATTTGGGTTATTGTAGACCGACTGACTAAGTCAGCACATTTTATTGCGTATAGTCGGGAATATAGTTTCGATCACATGGCAAGACTATACATCTAAGAGATTCTTAAATATCATGGTGTACCAACAAGTATAGTCAGTGACATAGATCAACGCTTTACCTCAAGGTTCTGGAGAAGTTTTCAAGAAGCGTTGGGAACGACATTGAGTCTGAGTACTACCTATCATCCAGAGACCGATGGTCAGTCTGAGAGGACTATTCAGACACTCGAGGACATGTTGCGTGCTTCTTTTGGATTTTGGACCAGCATGGCATGATCGTCTGCCGCTTGTGGAGTTTGCATATAACAAAAGTTACCACAGCAGCATTGGTATGGCTCCATTCGAAGCATTATATGGTAGACGTTGTCGTACTCCATTGTTTTGGGACGAAGTAGGAGAACGACAAGTGCAAGGACCTGAATTAGTGCAACAAGCGATTGACGTAGTGAAATTGATTAAGAAGAGAATTAAAGCTGCACAAGATCGTCAATCGAGTTACGCGAATACCAAGCGTAGACCTCTACAGTTTCAATCAGGGGAAAAAGTTTTCCTTAAAGTTTCACCATTTCGCAGGGTGATGAGATTTGGACTCAAGGGAAAATTAGCCCCAAGATTCATCGGACCTTTTGAGATCTTAGAATGTGTTGGAAATTTGGCATATCGATTGGCTTTGCCGCCGTATCTGTCCAGCATTCATAATGTCTTTCATGTATCTTTGCTACGACGGTATGTAGCAGATGAATCGCACGTTCTTGGTCCGACAGATGTTCAACTTGAAGAAGACTTGACTTATGTCGAGCAGCCACTTTTAATCCTAGGTAGGAAAGAGAAAAAGCTCAGAAACAAGACCATTCCACTTGTTTTAGTGCAATGGCAACGCCGAGGTACTGCAGAGGCGACATGGGAGTTAGAGAGTCGTATGNGAATGACCCGAATTCTTATTTTGAATGAAGTATTAATTAAGAGATAATTAAAGAGTTGTTAATTAATTATTATTAACGAATTGATAATTTGGGATTAATCTGTTGGATCCACCGAATTTTGAATGGATAACCCGATCTACTTCCGATTACGTTATCTCAAGAAATCCAACCAGACAAATGAGATTCTGACATGTGGCAGATAAGATTGATTCGGATTTCTGAACTAGTCCGGATGCAACCTTTAAATGGAAGCCGAATTCTTTTGTTTCCTACACCGCATCCTTCACAGAGAGAGTTCTTGCCTTATAACTTAGGATTTCTAGCCAGTTTCTAGGGCACTTTTGTGTCGGGAAGTTTCGGAGCTAGTGTCGACTCGAAGGGGGGTCGGTGAACTGAGATCCAGACATCATCATCGAGCTGACGACGGACGCAGGTATAATCCTAAAGCCTTTAGGAAGAACTTTATAGCATGTTTGGTAATTCAGAATCTTGTTTGATAGTGATTTCTTATTGTTGGTATTGTCTAGGTTAAGAGCTTTCTGTCAGATTGTTTTAGTGAGGTACGTGATGTACTGACTGAGATATCCAAGCGTAGTATACACACTTATATGCTGCATATTTATGTGTTGCATTATACATATTTTACTGCTTTGGCATATTATGCATGACATATCATGTTGAGCCGGATATCTTTTGAGATATACCTCGTTTGTTGGGGCCGCTCAGCCCTGTTCTGTATTGTGGACGATAGGGCATCGAGAGCTACAGTGTCTGACGGGACCCGCGGGCTCTGATGACCTGGACATTGTAGGTCCACGTCTTGATGATGAGTGTGGGAGCCAAAACATGCCTAGGGCAGATCAGAGACTACACTCTCAGGCGCCTCTAGACTGAGCATGAGATTCTTGACTTGATCCTTGATATCCGAGCATATTGCATTTCGCATGCATCATATCAGTTTGTATACTCGTACATTCTCGTATTGGGCGATTGTCGCTCACGTCCTTGTTTTCATCTTGGGCACCCCATTCCACGGGGCAGGTCTTAGGTTGAACGGTGCGGACGACCATGGCAGTGGCTAGAGCAGTTGGGTTTTCGGTGGTGATCCAGTGGAGGTTTTATGTGTGGTTTATCGTTTTCTAGTTCAGAATTATGTTTTTGATATGATTGTATTAATGTTTAAGACTGATGTTGTTTGTTCTGTTTTCATTTGGTTTGTAAGATGATTAAGTTATTTGGTTTCCGCTATTTAATTGTTATTAAGTTTTAATGTTGCATGCTTATTAGTCTGTTTAGTAGTGGCTCGGGTAAGGGCGCTACACTTGAGGTGTGACTTCGTGAGCTTCTTGCGACTGGCAGTAGGCGTAACCCTTTACAAGAACACCGCTCTGATAACAACTGTAACGTACCGTACTTTTACTATTTAAAATTTGCGGAAAAATTTAAGATTTTCTTAAATAAGAAGTGAACATTCAAAATTCTATAAAAGAAGTAAAACTGTACGTCTCTCAAGTTGTTGCAACAAAAGATTTGAAATTTAAAGTTTGACATAAGAAATCAATGTTTTCATAAAACTTAAAACATGGCGGTCCTCGGGTTTAGCCTCCCGCTCAGTCCAAGCCTGCTCCTTGGTCCCCACCTCCAGCCTCCTCATAAACATCCTCGCCTGCATCGATAAAGTCTAGTGAGTGTAAAGACTCAACACGTATAAACT
Source organism: Primulina huaijiensis (assembly GCF_012295235.1). Classification (NCBI taxonomy): domain Eukaryota; kingdom Viridiplantae; phylum Streptophyta; class Magnoliopsida; order Lamiales; family Gesneriaceae; genus Primulina; species Primulina huaijiensis. Next base: position 11,830,483 of record NC_133322.1, read on the forward strand.
GGAAGTAACGAATAATACGTAATAAAAGCACATGCAACTTCAAAATAGAGCTTACATACTTGAAACTTGAACTTGCATATCAAAAGCTTGAACATATGTACATACATACATAGACGTGCCATCAACATAAAACTTTTCTTAAATATGCTTGCATACTTGAACATACATAACTTCATCATTTTCGCGTAGAGGCATGTTTCAAAGCGAGTGACCTATACAAAATAAATGCCTGATCAGAAAAACCACAGTACTGGGCTGACAGGGACGTATCCACTGTTACATACATGAGATCCCCGTTCATGCTTTAACGGGTGGATTGGTCCTCGTTCATGCTTTAACGCTTTCCAATCCTGATCTAAACCAGTTCATAATTTAACCGGGTGGGTTGGTCCCCGTTCATGATTTAACGCTTTCCAACCCCATACATAAGTTTGTCACAAGACAATTAGCATACCTCAAAAACTTGAAAATATTTTCTTTGCACGTCAAACATACTTACTTGGCGTTGCGGGATTCGTTGAAGCTCGCTTTGGGGCCGCTGCTGCAAATACTAACATAACTTTAAGATACTTAATTTGCATAACTTAGACTTAGGTACTCAAGCTCACCACCAAAGTGACTAAGTAGCTAATGACATTCTAGATCACTCGGGACTTGACCTCGTTTAATCGTACTAACCATGGCATCAAACCCCGAGACACTTTCTAAGATGACATGTGAACATTTCCCAACAATAAAAGACATGAACTCACTATTTGAACTTGAACATGAGTGGAAACCAAACATTCTCACAGATGGGGTGGCGCTCGGGCGATAATTTGTTACCGCTCGAGCGCTAGGTCTTCTGGAGACCTGCACTCGAACAGAAAGAGTGGCGCTCGGGCGGTAAAACATTACCGCTCGGGCGCCGAGCTTACAAAAATGAAACTCTCAACAGTGAAGGTGGCGCTCGGGCGGTAAGAAATTACCGCTCGGGCGCCGAGTGTATTGGACTCCGCGACTTGCATCTAATACTCCTAACTAAAATAATACGATTCTTTAACCATCCATCGAGACTCATCCTAGGACACTATGACACTGACTCGACTCCATAAAAACGTCCCAAACGTTCCCAAAGAAACGACGTACCTCAGGCAATACAATAAAACCCATAACCTCAAATTTTGACACCAAAATAGTTTTTACGACTACTCGTTCTCCCAAGTGCCTAACGACAAGAAACAAAACGTCAATAACCATCCCAACATCATTAACCATATACCTATACGCAGCAGTGATCACCCGTCGATCCCCTACGAAGACTGCAACAATAAAACTTCAAGAATTCATCAATAACATATTTTTCGGAAAAACGCAGTTTGAGCAGTCCCACTAAAACAATCATAACTTACTCAATTTTCATCCAAAATTTTTGAATTTTATATCAAATCGAATTTATCAAAAAGTTCTACGATTTTTGTGTTGAAAGTTTTCTCGAAATCATGATCGAAAATTCGCAGTATTTAAAACGACAGCAAAAAATGTGATTTTAGATCCAAAAACAGTTTCAAAAGTGATCTAAACATAATTGCTCAAACTTCTACACAACATTCACATGATTTTCATACAAAATACATTGCAACGCATACTATGACATGATCGACGCAGAAAGAAACAGTATATACGTGCCTTTTGATGATTAAAATACCGAAACGACGATACCGATGCGGGAACGATGCGAGGCTTGATCCGGGATGACGGTGGCTCGATTTTCTTTGAAGAAAATCAACGAAATTTGCTGGGAAATATAGGGGAGGGGCGGCTGCTGCTCTTGGGAAGGAGAAATCTAGGTTTTCTTTCTTTTAAAAAAAAGAATCTGAAAATAAGATGTGTAGAGTGTGTTGTGTGTTTTAGTGTGTGTAAAAACGTGTAAGTGTGTGTGAGTGTGTGTAACGTGTGTGTGTGTTTTTAATTAGGAGAGATTTTAGCTAAAACAACTAATTAAAATGCTAATAAAAAGTTCAACCCACATAAATTTTAAACAAACTCCTAAATCAAAATAACACACCAAAAAATGCTAATTTTAAAAGCTTTAAACTCTTAAATCACTAAACACATAAATAAGGCTTTTTAAAAAATGCTAAACTGAATAAATTAGTTAAAATGCCCCATCCTTAACTTAAAAATAAAATACTCCATTAAAATTGCCCAAAATCGTCACCAGGTCTTTTCCTCAATCTCGCCTCGAATAATCGCCTGAAACATGAAACTTGAAAAACATTTTAACGTGCATCATATAACATAAGTAATTTAAAATAATGCATTTAAATAAATCATGCATGGTAAAAAATCAATTAATCAAATTATTTAACAATTAAATAAATGAATGTGTTATACGTGTACAGAAATTGAGCACTACATAAACCATGTTTTAACATCACATAAGCTTGAAAAACGAAATATACTCAAGTGCTCCTTGTTTATCCATGAAAAATAATTTCAAATATTTACTATGGTGTGAAAGACGAGAAAAAGAAGGAGTATGACGTGCCTTTGCATTTTAAACACACGATTAAACGTTGACGATGCGAGGAACTTTGATGTTGGAGACCCTAGGATGATTTTCTTCCAAGCCTTGATTGTTTTCTCCCTTCCAACTTACGTGTGTTCCGTGTCTAGGGTGGGGGAGAGTTTCTGAATTTTAATGAGTGAGAGGCGTGTACAATGGTAGGGTTTTAGGGTGATTAATATGTTGGATATCTGTTTTCTACGTGCCCAAACGCAGCGGAAGTTTAAAATTTTTGTTTTATTTTGAAAACAAAATAATTCTTTTGGACACTCGTATGGTTTTCAGGAATTAAACATGCATAGGATGTTTGAAAAATTATACCTTTGTGAATTAAATCACTGGACTCCAACTAATCCGGTATAAACAGATTAGCTCTTGTTGATTCCCTACGAACTTTCTTCGATGAAATCCTCCTATCAAGTCCACGACTGGATGGTAAGTTCCTCTTCCAAATTGCACTAGAAAATTTGGAAGAGATTTTACGTTGGAGACTAAAACGAGAGGCGGCTCAACCTTGGAAAGAAAAACCAAAGAGGCCAATTTTTTTTTCTTTTGAAAGTGGGAGTCACGAAATTCTTGAGGTGGAGGCTAGGTTTTGTAATCAACATGTGTTATTTATAATTAAATAATAGCCTAATGACATAATTAACATTAATGGGCTTGATTTAATTAATTGGGCTAGTCCAACTAGTTTAATTAATTTAATCAAGGCCTATTAAAACTTTAATTATTTATTATGATGGACTTGTACTCTTACAAGCCCATTAAACATACCCACCTTATTTAATTTATTAATAAACTCAACTTTTGAGCTTAATAAATTAAATACATTATAAATTCAATATTTGAATTTTTTATTTAAATTATAAATTCAACTCCTTGAATTTTTTTTTTTATCACTTTCAAAGTTTAATATTTAATAAACCCAACATTTGAGTTTAATAAATCATATTCTCAAATTTTATAAATTCAACTACTTGAATTTATTCTCTCAAAATTTAATTATCATAAATTCAACTCCTTGAATTTACTATATAATATAAATTCAACTTCTTGAATTTATTCTCTCAACGGGAACAAACAATCCAGTACTTGTGTGACCCTCAATGGTTCAGGGATACAGCTAGCCGTGGGTTCACAACTCTTTGTGATTCAGGACATAATCCTTTATTCGGGCTTACCCTATTTAGCCCCATTCTTTTCATCAACACCTTGATTAAGAATGTCAGAACTCATTTCTGATTGCACCCATCGGATCATGGTAAGAGCGTCTAGTAGCATCGCCCCATGATCCCCTAGGTATCACTGATAGTGCCTGCAAGAACCAGTCGATTATGATTAACGTACAGTACGGTCCCTTCATCTCATATATCCCGATCGAATCTGCAACCATTGGTTCATCGAGGGTTGCATATTAATTCGATAACTATGTGATAACTATAATAGTGGCATCGCGTGTACTATTGGAGAACTCCTTCTTCAATGTACATCTCATACTCTGGCCAGAGATTCCATGCACTATTATTACATTAGATCACATAGGATATCCACACCCGTAGGTGAGCGGTGAATCCCCGACTACAATGCACTGGCTCCTATATGTGTCGCAACTATACCCAACCTCGCCACCTGATGACTCTCCTGGAGTCGGTAAACGAGTCAAAGCACAGCCCTAGCACATAGAGCCTCAGTGTTGTCCCGGGTCGTAAGGACTAATGGTGTACAATCATAACCACGGACTTATCCTCTCGATGAATGATAACCACTTGGAAAGTCCGAGGGAGGGTTGTTCGGTATAATCATCATATGACTACCCATCTGTATGTTTGGACATCTCTATGCCCTTACCAAGAAACGCAGTACACAACATCACAGATGCTAGTCTCGAGCTCAAACGACCTTTATCCATGTTTTAGGCGGCTGAATCGACTAGGAACGAATTTAGATCATACAGTGTTTACAAATGTGTTTCAACATCGAATTACGATTCATTTGTATTAAAGTATAATCAAGGTCTTTATCTATGTTTGAAATCATGGGTATACAGATTAAGAAATAACAAAACCATTAAAAGGTAAATTATATTAAATTAAAGATTGTTTATTACACTTGAGTCAATAAATTTCCCAGCCAACAGTTGGCTTACAGGGCATCTACTCTAACATAATATATTGTATATACTAATCAATTCTTTAAGTAAGGCTTTAAGCCGATTAGGTAGGTAAATAGGCCATTAGTGCTTAATTAGACTTTAATAAAAAGTGTAAAAATAGTTTTGTTAAAATAAGTTTGTGAATTTATTAGCCGGATTGTAAAAAAGTTCGTATTTTTGTTGAAAAACCAACACCGATAAAATTTACGTCCCGACGTATAAAATCACCTCAAAACTCCTTATTTTCAAAAATATGAAAAACCATCAACCTTATTTTAAACAATTAAAAATAATTATTTAATAAAAACTATTTACGTTTTTCAGCACTCGGTCTCCGTTCCTCGATCGCAACTTGAATAATCCTTAAAAATACAGTTTTATGCATAATGACAATAAAATCCTATTTAACATATAATCATGCATGACACATAATTAATTAAGAAATTAAATCAATTAATTACTTATTTTCATATTTCCTAGATTTGCATGCAAATGGATTACGTCGTCTTAATTTTAGACCTTAAAATTAATCCAATGCTTAGCAGGTGGATGGTGAGAACTAACATGAAGAAATGTCAAACGGACCGCCTCGCCTCGCCTCTCCTCGACCCGCTAGAAATTTGGGTAGGTGACCCGCCAACTTGGTGGGTCAAGAAAACCCAAATCCAATGCAATCCGATGGATTGTGGATTAGGTGGTTCAACATGCCAAAATTTAAAATTATAGCAAAATTATTATAAAATAATATAAATATTTTAAAATTATTTGACCAATAACCATATATAAATTATAAATAATGTAAATAATTTAAAATTCATCAATCATACGTAAATCATTATTAATAATATAATTATAAATAATAAATCTTTCAAAAATCATCAATCATACATAAGTTATTTCAAAACTCATCTACCATATATAAAACATTGAAATAATATAATTAAAATAAATTTTGATTAGTCGCAAGCCCCGACTAGCCTCAACCCGTGACCCATGGGCTTACTAATTAGCTCGTGTTCAATCGGGCCACTAAAATAATAATTGTAACGTCCCGAAAATTTGAAGGTTTATGTGAACCACATGCATGCAAGTTATCAAAATTTTTTATGTATTTTAATACATTAAATGCATGATGTCGACATGAATACGTGTTTTATGACATGGTTCATTAAGATTGCATGTTATAGGGCTTTTAACAGTATTTCACGCTCGAACGAGGAACGGAGATCGGGGAAAGTTAAGGAAAATATTTTCTTAAATGATTATTTTAATTATTTAATATATGATGTAATTGATATGAAAATTTCAAAAATGGGTCAATTGCAGTATTTTGACACGTTGAACCGTATTAAATCGGTAGATGATTTTTAACAAAACAGAGGACTTTTGAGGGTACATTTAATATTTTTGAAAGCGAATTTAAACGAAATATTTTACGAGGGTGTTATTGGGATTTGCGGGCCTATTTTATTGTATTTTGGGCCTAGACTCCTTCACATTTTAGTTTTTAAATCTAAAGCCCAAAAACCCTATTATTATCAATGCAAGTAGCCAACCCTCAACCCTAATCCCTCTACTCTCTCTCTCGACAGCCTCCTCTATCATAATTTCCAACAGCTTTGGCTCCCATTTTTGCAAGAAAATTTGTTAAAAACGTCGCCACGTCCTCCGGTATTTGTCACTTGCTCTGTTGGTCCTTGTTTTGCATACGTTTCTTTATTAAGGCACGCTCGATTCCCTTAATTTCTCGTCTTTCACACCATAATACATGTTTTGGAGTGATTATTCATGATACTTGTCAGATCGAATGGTTCGGCACGGTATTTATATGTTTTCTTCATGTATATTATTTTCTCTTTGATGTATATATCGTTTTTGACATGTCTTGCAAGGGACTGCCAAGATCGAAGGTAGAGGACTCAAATCACGTCTGGTTGATGATGTTAAGCGCTAGGTTCAGAGTTGGATTGGGTTGGTACGAGGCAGATCGAAATTTCTTGTTTGTGGCTATGTTTTGGGGCGTACGGGTGGTTCACGTGTATTCGAGAGCATGCGGCCGAAGGTCATGGCTAGGGCAGTGCGGAAAGGTTTGGTTGTGGTCTAGGAAAGGACAGTTCGAGTGTGGTCGGGGCTGGTTGGATGTGATATAGAGTTTGGCTTCAAGAGTCGTTTTTGAGATTTTTCCAGTAGGATTGGCGCCGTGGCACTGCCTCTGTGGCGCTGCTGCGCTGCCCCTGTGGCACCGTAACGCTGGCGTTTCGGTGTTTGTAGAGCCGCGGCGCTGGTACAAGGTGCCTAGGAGCTTACCAACGCCACCGCGCTACACTGCCAGCGCCTAGGCGCTAGTACTATACGTGCACTGTCGAGATTTTTGTGGATATTACTAGTTTTGGGGGTTCCAGTAAGTTATATCGACATGTCTGTGGTGTAAATAGTTTAAGTTGAGTCATACTGGGTTTAGTTAGGAATTGTTGAACAATGGTTAAGTTTGGTCAAGTCTCATGTTAAACGGGACTCCGATCTAAGCCCTGAAACGAAATATAGAGGTTAATGCAGGGGTTCGGGATACGTTTAAGGAAATGACTAGACGTATGTTTAAGGAGATCGATAAGTTTGAACGCGTCGAGTTAGTAGTCCTGACAGTGCCCTGGTAGATAGATCCGCCGACTTAGAGCTGATACGAAAGTCACAACTAATTATCTGAATTCAATAAAGGGAAAATGAATACGTATATAAAGTTACGATATGACATGATTTGATATGAATATGTTTACGTTTATATTCATGCTTTTGAAGATCATGAAAGTTATTTTGCTTACAGTACTTTTCACTGTTGCATGATATGTATATGTATTTATTATAACGGTTCAGGTATGTTGAGTCTTTAGATTCACTAGGTGTGTTTGATGCAGGTGATCATTCGGTTGAGGAGACTGGAGGTGTTGAAGACTGAGTAGACCGAGTTGGGAGTGCACGTGGAAACCCGAGGACCTTGCATTTCTTCCGCATAATATGATTATGAGACATGAGTTTAAGAAATATTTTTAAATGTTTTTGAATCTTGTTATACGTTGTTGATTCATCAGACTTTTGGTATCTGTTCGAGTTTCTTTTTTAAAACAGTAGACTAGGAGGTTTATTTCATTCTAAGATTTAATTAATTGCAGTTATTTTTATTCAGTAGTTAGATGTCCTTTTAAAATGAATGATTAACTACTTTTATTGCATGCATGTGTTCGAATATTTTTCGAAAAGAGCTTTTAAAATTAAATATTTCAGTAGTATTTTAAGAAGCAGATGTTTCAATAATTCAACCCACTTATTTTTCTTGATGGAGCGGGACAGCTTTACTAATGTGATCAACGTGATAAAAATTTGGCCATTAGTGCTACTGTAATAGCATTAAGCTTTTCCTTGGAGAGGAGTTAATGGATTTGAGAGTGTGTCTTATTTAATATCGTACTTTTTATCTTTGCATTTGTGTCTTGGGTTTATAATTTAATATTGATATTTTTTATAAATTGAATCAATGGACAAATTACTCTAAATTTAGAGTCTCTGGCTCTCTGAAATTCTTATAAACATCAATAATTTTTTTTTAAAAAATTATGAGTTGATAAAAAATGGGCACAAATCTAATATTCAATATTAACATATATCTTTTAAGTTGCATTTGGATGGATGGATAAATTTCAATCCTAACACAACCTTAGAGATTGTATACTTGAAATTATTGGGAAGCATTTGGATGCTCATTTGAAATTACAGGGAACCATGCATCAAAATACAATTAAATAAAATACAAAATAAAAATCACATTTAATTTGTATGAATGTGATCAAATTTCAAATTATGATAATATTACACTATCCATCAAGTTTGAGTGTGTAAAATCTATATTTTCAAACCCTGTATTATCTTTGTACTAAAAACAATTGTTCTAGTATATCAAATATATTCAATTTAAAGATTATCTAAAGTTGTGTGGATAATTAAATCTTTGTATACAAGTACCCAAGGAGTTCAAAATTTAAGATGATAATATGCCCATATTTTTATTTTTGGGATATATAAATAAGTCAAAATCCAAGAATTTAAATAAGAAGATATTGGATATATACAATTATGTATGTGTATTTAGAAATTTTGGGTATACAATTTCCAAATTTGTGAAATAAAAGCCTACATGATAAGTGTAAGGTTCAAATACGATGACATAATCTAACATCATGCATATATAGAGAAAATGAAAAATGATTAATTAAATGGTTTTAATGGCTTGATTTAATTATGATATGCATGATTACATGTTTAAAAATAGGGTTTAATGTTCTTATGCATAAAACTTTTTTAAAGGTTATTCGAGACGGGATGGAGAAATGGAGACCAGGGACCATATAAGGGAAAATATTTTTATTAAACAATTAATTTTAATTATTTAAAATATGGTATATGTTATACGATACTTTCGAAAAGGATGTGTTTTGAGGTGTTTTTATACGCCGAGTCGTATTTTTAAACAATATTCAATTTTCGACGAGGTGTTTTTATACGCCGAGTCGTATTTTTAAACAATATTCAATTTTCGACGAAAATATGAACTTTTCAAGAACTCGGCTAATATTTTCACGAAATTCCCCAAACAAAATATTTTAAATATTCACTAATGGACTTAATGGGCTTATTATACCATGTTAATGGACCTAAGCTTCCACACATGATATAATTAACAAATAAAAAGCCTAAAACCCTACCCATAACCCTCATATCACACACCCCACCTGTAGAGGCCTAAAAATCCTTACTTGAAAATTTGCGGAAAATTTAAAATTTTTCTTTTAAAATAAATGGAGTGCCTCATTCATACCAAAAACTGATAAAATATTTAACGTTCAAAACAGCAGCAGAAGAAATTATTACTTGCCAAAATAACAAGTTAAAGTATTCAATAACTAATAAAATGTTTGAGCATCAAAATGGCAAATGCTGAAACTGAGGTCCTCGGGTGCCACTACTGCCGACTCGAGCTAGCTCACTGGTCCCCGCCCTCGATCCCGACATCATCAGTACCTACAACAATCAAGTCTAGTGAGTCTAAAGACTCAACATGCATATATCGTAAATAACGAGTAAATATAGTAAAATTGCATGGGAGTAAAATTTCATGTCATGAGGCATATCGTAAAATGTCGTGTCATGATTAATTATAATACGTGCATAGCTGAACTGAAAATCATAGTGAAACTGTTTGCTCCTTGGAGCCCTGTACTGAAATAGCATATAATAATTTTCTGTGAGATTATGGTCTACGCAAGTGGTCCCTGAACTGAACTGAACTGAGCTGACCGATACTGGTGACCGGACCGATACTGGGGATCGGATTTACGTCTGATCAGACTACTGCCACAGTACTGGGTGAAACAACTGAACTGACCGGTAACTGGTGACCGGGCCGATACTGGGGACCGGACTTAAGCATGATAGTAAAGTGACCACAAGCAATATCGCATAAATCTCAAAATTTGTATTTTTGCACGTAATATAATTAAATAACTGAATTAAATATCCTGTACCCATTTTACTGCTTGGATTGGATCGCTCCCAGGCTCGCTGCAACCTAAATATGCCATGAAAAATATGCAATAGATTTATGGGACCAAACTATACAATAACCTTCAAAAATGTGACAATTACGCCTACCGACTTCGTATTAAATCATGACTCCGAGCCAACCCGAACCAACACTGAACCATCATGTAGTCATGATTAAAATACGTCTAAAATGATCAAATAATGCTCCTAAAATGGTGAGGGCCGAAATCTAGGTGAATGGAGGCCAAAACATGAAACGCTCTTTCGAGAGTCAATTTGGCACATCGCACCGTAAATTCTCGTACGACCTCAAAAATGATCCGAATCACGAACGGCCAAAAACATGACCTTCCTAACTCGATGAGGTACTGTCCAGTCCAAGGCCATGGGCTAAAAGCCAACCAAGAACTCGAACGAGCCACTGAACCGTCACAGCAAGTTGCTGTCCAGAAATACAGCAACTGTGCTTTGGTTTCCTTGCGTCGTTTGCGAGGCTAATGGCCATTGGGGCTTGAACCACCGACCAAAATCTCTTACCAACATCCCAAGGAATGATTTGAACCATGGCTAAGGGCTTTAGACCAGCCACAATTCGAAATATTCCAGCAACGACCCAAACGTTACAACCGAGAACAAATTCTGCACGTAGGATGCATTGCTTTTGTTTTGCTGTCACGAATCGTTCCAATGGCCATTTGATTGACCATGACACGATCTAGACATCTAGGGGCATGGTATGAACCGTGGCTAAGGGCCATAGGCCAACCAAGATCCACACCATCCCACCAAATTCGAAATACACATGCTGTCAAAATGAGAAGCCGAAGGGGGGCTGGGGCTGTTCTTGCACTTTTAATTAAAAACCGATGCACCATGGACCAAGCCACCACAAGGGCAACTTAGTCACGACTTAGACATGCTAGGGAAGTGATCCAACCATGGCTATAAGCCCTTAGGGCAGCCAAGATCAGATTCATTTGCCTTTGACAGCAACTTGAGAAAATCGAAACTCAATATGGCAAGAATGGGCAGCTGCTGTCATTTCTTGTTTCCAGTGGGTGTGGGGCTCGAATGAATGGACCAAAGTGATACTAATACATCCTATTACATGTCTAGATGTCGCCTTGGGAGCCTGGAATCGAACCAATACCTGAAACCCACACAACAAAGCAACCCGTGAAGCACAAGAGAAAAACCGAAAAATTCTGCATGTTGCATTTTCTGAAATCTCTTGATGTATTTCGGTTTTAACATGGAAATGATGATCATGTAATGATAAATAATTGATAATAGGACTTGATTGAAGAGTCAAGGAAGGATATATGCATGCCTGGTTTCGTTTGAAAGAAAAACGAAAAGAACGAGACGATCCGGCGCGGAGGAGGAGGAGCGTTTTCTTTTCTTGCTTGCTACTCGATTTTCTCTCCTAAGTCTTGCTAGGATGCTCACGGATTTTACACTCTGCAATGCCTCTGAATTTCGGTCATGGGGGAGGGGAAGTGATGGTTAGGAGAGTGAGGGAAAATGAGTGTAATATAGGTGGAAAAAGCAAGACCAAGTCTCCATTTTATTTTTTTGAAATTTGAATTTTGGTTGCTAAGAAATATTTGTTGGGGAGAGAAATGGATGGGGTGACCGATTCTTCATGCTAGACTAGGTTAGGATATTGGTTAATAATTAATTAATTAAGGTGGATAATGAATTAAAAAGATTAGTATGCTAACTCAACAAAGAATGGGTCAAAAGGTGATGAGTTGGAAATGACTAGTCTAGATACTAATGACCGAAAATTCAATAATATATGGAGGGGAAATGTTGATTATTTACTAAATTTATAACCCTTATAAGCCTTACCTATCCTTTAATTAATTTAGTGAACTAACCCCTTAATTATGGAACTTAATTGAATTTACTTTCTACTCACCTCAAGTTGCTTAAATAAATCCTCAAACCTCCTTAATAATTTAAATTAACTTACTTGCTAGCTAAAATAAATTCCGGAAATATTTTCTAAATCTTAAATTTTATCTCTAAACTCCAACTCCAGCCCGGCCTTACTGAAATAACTGAAAGGATAAAAATTTAAACTACTACGTAAAATAATTAAATTTAAATACTCATGCAATAAAAATCATTTTAAAATACTAGAATTATGCATGGCTTATACGTAGTCTAAGTTACGGGTTCTACACCACCCCCTCACAAAAACACTAGGACTCTCCCTAACTGAAACGCGACTGCACACACATCACTTTGAGAAGGAAAATCACGTGGAGTTGAATGAATTTCAGCAAGGTCCTCCGTTCGTCGACGTTCTTCGCATCTCAACTTGTTTTTCGTGCGTAAAATACGCAAAGGCACGCCTTAATGTATTTTTTCTTATCTATCACACCCTAATATTGATTTGAAGCATGTTTGCATCAAAAATATGTTTACCTTGTTGTTATTTTCGTTTTTATGCCATGACATGTCAATAACTCTAGTTTTTGTGGCCCAAAACCTATGATATTATTGCACAAAGGGACTGCCATGATAGGGTAACTTGGAAGGACGATTTTCCAACATGTTAAGGGTCCATAGATGCCAAGACAAAGGCTGCACACGTATGGGAGAAGACTTGAACAAAAATTGCATGTTTTGTGCACTAGGTGTAATTCTCTGTTAATCGTACAAATGATAATAATGCGTTTATGTCATTTATTATATAGTTATTTAGCTCATTATGTTTTACTTGTTGATTGAGGTATCAATATTGAGATTGAATATGATTTCTAGATTGTCAATAGTGTATTGAGAACGAATATGTGTCTAAATAGTGATATTAAGATGTGTAGGTAAAATTAGTGTAATGAAAGTTGGTATAGAACTGCAGGAATTGAGATGAAAATATGACAGTTCTTACGTGTTTTAGCATAATGATTTGGATATTGATCCACATTATGTGAGGCCACAACCATTAGAAATCTAAGATACAAGGTTACAACTTTCATGTTTTGGGTTTTGTCTAAATCATTGTGGAAGAAAAGCTAAAAGCGCTCCAAAGTGTGTCGTGTGTATCGTTATTCCTACAATGACACATTTTGGTAGATTGCGCATAGCATTTTACTCAAACCTCCAAATGACATGAAACTAATTGGAGATGCAAGCCAGGACGTAGGGCTACAATTTCATGTTTACCACTTTTTCAAATTATAAAGGGAATAGACGTTTCTGGAGCAATCTTTAAAAAGTCTGCGCGCAGGGAACTGAAGCGCCCGCGCTAGGGCGGTCAGGTTCAACCGCCCTAGCGCCCCTGTGCAAAAATTTACGCATTTCAACAGCAAGGCTCGTGCTGGTGCGGCCAAACATAACCGCCTTAGCACCCCTGGACAAAAGTTTGAGTTAAAAGCTTGTTTTTTGTGAGTTAAATAGATAAGGGTCGAATAGTCACCATTTTAACATAAAAAATAAAGGAGAAAACAAGGGTTTGCCAAGTTCTTCCCCCCAAGTGATCCTCCATCTTTTCTTCTTCATCATTTGAAGTTAGAATTTAGTTCTCTATCACAAGAGAATCCTAGAGTTGTAAGTTTTAATCTTTTTAATGGTTGTTATATATGTAAAAGATCATATAGACATAGTGATTGGATTTTGATATATTTGACAGTATGGGAGCGAGAAACATCGTCTCAAACCAGTGTTCTTACGCTTGGACTGTAAGTTGGCATGTTCTTGAAGTAATACATGAGTAATATTATAAATTTCAAATGATTTCCATTGATTATTGCTATATGTATATTGTTAGTATGCTTATTAATGAAAACATAGCACCATATTCCATTGTTATGTATTAAATATGAAAGAAACTTATGAATATTGAAGATGGGTGCTATGTCATGAACATGAACATGAAAGAAAAAGAAAAGGACTGATTTTTATATGATATACGAGCTTGTTGACATCTAGATGGTTTTAAGTCCACCAAACCTATTGGCCAATATATGTTCATGGGATGTGGGGTTGTCAAAGGTGCTCCCTGACGTCCAACACAGTAGTAGCTATATAATAAAGCAAGAACGGTAGTACAGGTCAACTAATGAGGCTCAAGTAAAAAAATGAACATGAATATATGCTATGATATGACATGGTTTAAAGATTCATTGTCGATCACGACTCGATATGTATGTTCCTTCTATGCATATTGATACGTATAAGTGCCAACTTATTGTGTTTTATAAACTCACGTAGCACATGTATTACAAGATAAGGTAATGAAGATATATAGGATGCTGGTTCGCCAATGGATGCTAGTGACGTGCCTCACCTCGACAAGAACCTGGAAGTCTTATTGTATAGCTTCCCCATATGTATTATAGTGAATTCAATGTCAGAATTTGAAACGAGTTTTACAATATTTATGTCTATGTGTATAATGATACAGAGTATATTTGTATGTAAGAATACTATTATATGTACGTATTCTTGTTATTGCTTGAGTTGTTGGTGTATACAAAATATAGGGACATCATGCCAAAATTTTTATAAACCGTCAAATTGATGCCCTTGTTTGAATTGCTTCATAATATATGTATATCGTTCAAATCCTATTTTGATTACAAGTATAAGTATCATTAATCATGTAAAATATAGAGAACGGGTGTGACACTAGGGTTTCGGCCAGGAGGAAGCAACGCGTGCGGCTTGACCAGGGCTTGACTAGCGCTCGAGCTAGACGTGGTTAGGTGTGAAAGAGTCCTAGTATGTCTAGGACTCATGCGCAACGGCTATGGAAGAGTCCATGCGCGATAGGACCCTCCCATGCAACCCAATTGCAGCTGCTGTGCGGAGGGCGTCACGGCTTGGCCAGGGGGTCCAGGGTAGGTCTTAGGGTGGTCCAGAGAGGGTCATGAGGGTTCGGGCTCGGGTGAAGAGTCCTCGTCGAGTTGTAGTCTTGGGTTGCATGTCTCGGCCGCGGCTCATGCTGGAACTTGTGGCATGGGCTAGGTGATGGTTAAATGGGTCAATCGTGGTCTATAGGGTCTCTAGGTGGTCTGGTCAGAGGATGGCTCGAGGTGGCTTTGGTGTGGTTTGAGACGAAACGAGGGTTGGTTCTAGAAGAACAAGCTAGGGTTCGAGTAGTGAAGCTGATGGACAAGGGTTTGAACCATGGTCCACGGGGGTCAGTTAATGGTTCACGAGGTTATTTTAGGTAATAAAAGTCTATACTTAGAGTTTGGGAAGAAAATATTAAATTTTGAATTAATCCGATAATTAAACGCTTTACGAATTAGTAAATAAAAATTAAATCGAAAGCCTCAAATTTAAGCTAATAAAAAAATTAAAAATTAAATTTAAGCTTAAATAATTATTTGGGATGGTCTAGAGTCAATGAAAGTAAGAAAAAGTCAAAATCGAGAAATTCTAAGTTCAAAGGTAAAACGGTTATTTTACACATGCAAAATGTTAGACGTCATGGCAATGCCCTGAATGCTGTAAATAATGTTAATATGGTTATTTCAAATGTTTATGATATTTTATGATGAAACGTTAATGCGTAAAGATATGTTGCATGCTTGGTTTAAAAGATAAATAATTTATATGTACATGAATTTTTATAAGTGATGGAATTATGAAAAGTTGAAGGAGGTGAATTGATTGTGACTAACACGATGATATGTAAGACCAAACCTCAGTTGACGGGTGAGAGTGTCGATGATGTCCCCGCCGTCTTGTACCATTGTAATACGTAGATGGATCCATCGACCTTCAGCTAATACGAAAGTTACAACTGAGGATCTGAATTCAATAAAAAGATAAACATATACGTATATGATAAAAAAAATATGATATGATATGTCGAAAGGAAAATGTTAAAGTTTATGTTCATGAAAAGTTATATTAAGTAAAAGTATTTTCACTGTTGCTTGTGAATGTATATGTATATGTATTACTTGTTATCATGATTAAATTTTGTTGAGTCAATAGACACACTAGGTGTGATCGATGTAAGAGAGCATGATATTGATATTAATGGAGGTCTTGGTGGTTGATCTTGCTGGACTGAAGGTGCACACAACCCAAGGAACAGCACTAGTTTTCCGCAATTAAATTATGTTTATGATTTAAGTTTACTTTAAAAATTTTTATGACTTATGATGTTTTTGAGAGGTTTTTGAGAGGATGTTATAGTTAGGTTTATTTTGAAATAATACTAAGTTTTGGTTTGGTAAACGATTTACGATTTTATTTTTGGAATCACTTTCCTTTGGATTTTCAAATATAGTTGGTTGGTTTATTTTTAAAATGGTGTCAAAAATGTTTTAAATTTATATATGTATATATTCGGCCGAAAGTAGTATAGAATGAAAAAAATGTATTACTTTTTTAGAAAAACGAGTAGTGGACGTTTCAATAAAGAGATGCATGCATGAATTTCAAAACATGCCTAGAAAGAAATCAAGAATTCCTGCCCAAGATAAGGAGATACATGCATGAATTTCAAAACATGCCTATCAAGAAATCAAGAATTCCTGCTTCTTGTCAAGATAAATAATAATGTCGAGAAAAACAAGAATCCTATCTTGAGTGAAATTATCGTCGAAAATTCGAAAAATTCCACATGGAAAAAATTGTATTTTTAGAAAGTATGGATTAAACGTGTACTGCAAAAATATATATATATCTACCAGATATTGAAAATTAGACATGAAATTCGAATTTCGTGTCTAGCAAGAAGAGATTTTCAAAAATCCTATATAAGGATATAGATAAGAAATGATAATTTATCTTTGACTCAAAATTTAATTCAAAAGTTAAAATGAGAAGATAATACACGATCTGGATAGCATCCAATCCGCTATAAATAGGAAAAGATCCTATTCAAAATTTACACCAGATATTACACTCAAATTTTCGATAAAAGTGTTCTCCATATTTTCCAAAATCCTCTCTCAAGTGCTGCAGTCATTGAATTTCTATTGACGTTCGAAAACTTATTTCCATTGTTGCAGTGCCCAGAATCCAATCTCCACAGTTCCGAATATGTTTCATATGTTTTAAATAACATATCCAAAATCTAGTCAAATCCAACGGTTAGTTATTTTTATATAGTCTTGGCAAGAAAACTGCTCAGATTATAGGCGAGAACATCATACCTATGGTTTTCGTCCATAAACAGGTCAAAACATCTTCAAGCCCGATCATCACCGTTTGTAATTTATTTGACTTACTTCTAAACATAGTGTGAAAGTTTAAGCCTGATCCAACGACTCAATAAGTCGAAACGAATCCTACAAGGATACTGATTTTACATTCGAAGTTTTCCTGAGTTTTGTAAGTGTCATTTGTGTGATTCTTATGTGGTTTTCGATTCTTCAAGCAATAATAATTTAAGTGGACTTTTGTATATAATTTGGCACACTTGTTTTTTTAGGTGAACTTATGTATATAATTTGGCACACTTGTTCTTTTAAGTGGGCTCATGTATTAAAATAATTTGTATAGGAATTATTTTAGTTTTCAAAAGTTTAGTTCGAGCACGAGTTATGTAAGATCTAGAAAATTCGGACTACGTAACCTGACTGCATGCAATCTAAGGTTTTTACTAAAATATATGTTTAATAATTTTTAATGTATTAGATGCATGATCATGACATGGATAGGTTTTTTATTTTATGATTGTTAAGATTTCATTTATTAGGGCATTTAGTAATATTTCGCGCTCGAACGATGAATGGAGACCGAGGACATTAAGGGAAAAAAGTTTTTATTAAATAATTATTTTTAATTAATTAATATATGGTGTAATTAAGGGTGATTTTCAAAAATGGGCTTTGTAGGGTATTTTTACTCGTCGAATCATATTTTAAACCAGTACACAAAATTTAGCAAGTCGGGGAACTTTTTGAGGGTTCGGGCATTATTTTAAAAAACGTACTTAAATAGAATATTTTACCAGAGTATTTTTGAGCTTAATGGGACTATTTTATAACTTAATGTTCCTAAAATCCTACTTAATCTAATTATTCTTAATTAAGGGCCCATTATACTAATTATAATATACCTAATCTACCTCCCAAAAACCCTAAACTCCCCACTAAGCATTTTGACCACCCGCTCTCCATTTCAGCGGCTAGACGAGGTCATTTGAGGGGCTTAGATGGTCTGAAATAAGTGGTTTAAGGGCCGGTCACGTAGGTTCAAGTCATGGTTTAAGTTTGGTCGAGTTTCGGGTTATATCGGATTAAAATCGGGACCCTAGTCCAAGTTTAAAAACGAATTATAGAAGTTCTGTCATGGGCCCGAGTTTACGTTTAACAAATCATTATAAATATGTTTTGAGGTGTTTTAATAAGTCTTGTTGGCTTAGGGTCGAAATTTTGAGGTCCAGGAGTAAAACGGTCAATTAGGGTTTTCGGAGGCAAAATGGTGATTTTTTACCTGGGTCGAGTTAGCAATACTGGCAGCATCCTGATCACCAAAATTGCATGTTTAAAATGTATATGTCAAGATGAACATGAATTTTTATGAAAATATAGAAAATACGTTGCAGGCTTGGTTTTAAGAAAATGTACGTATATGCATGATTTTTATAAGTGATAAATACGATGACATGTTTTTGAAAGAGGAGAGTTGGTTGGATAAACACGAACATAAACATGTAAGTCCAAGGCTCAGTGGATGAGTAAAACTGTCGTTGATGTCCCCGTCACCGGGTACCGCGGTTATACGCAGATGGATCCATCGAATTAGAACTTATACGAAAGTCACAACTAATGAACTAAATTCAATAAAATAAAATGAACATGTATATGTTGATATGATGAGATCTGCTATGGATACGTTTATGCTTTGACATGTTATGTCTAAGTTCATGTTTTCAAGATCATGACATGTATTTTAATTACAGTACTTTTTAACTGTAGCATGTTACGTATATGAACTTGTTTTAATGGTTCAGGTGTGTTGAGTCTTTATACTCACTAAGTTGCATGATGCAGTTGAGCCTGATGATGTGGAAACTGGAGGCGCTGAAGACTGACTAGGCGGAGCTAGGAGTGTGCACGCTAACCTGAGGACCTTACGTTTTCTGCTCTTTATGTTTATGAGTCAGGAGTGATACATTATGTTTTCTACGTTTCGCATCTTTCCATATGTTGATGATCTGGAAGGGTTTCGAATACTGCGTTTGAGTTCTTTTAAAACAGTATTTTAGAGTTGAGATGAAATTTAGATTTTTATTTAACTGCAATATTTTTATTCAGTAGTTGAATGACTTTTTAAATGCTAGATCGACAGCTTTTATTGCATGCATGTGTTTGAATATATTTTCGAAAAGATCTTTTTTTTTAAAAAAAATTCTAGTAATATTTTAGTATCAGATGTCACAGTTGGTATCACAGCAATGGTCCTGTAAAGGGTTGTACCACCCCCAGCTTCAGAATCTCAGTCGTCAAGCCTCAAGTCTGTAAGTTTAAATGTTTTAAACGTTTTAAATGGTTTAATGCTATCACCTGCATGTCTACATAATATATGTTTTACAATATACGTTTAGCTGTTTACATGCTTTAAGGATTTATTGTTTTGAAAGCTAGATTAAATTACATGATGGGTTACGTTTAGAATTTGGACTTTATTCAGATAATATGCCTCCCAGACGAACCCCTAACACAAACAGGTAAGATGATAATCCTAGAGACGGTAGAGGCTTTCCACCACCACCGCCGCCAAGAGATACCGCTACCAGAGTTCTGGAGGGTATTGCTAAATTGATGGAGCAGGTGCAGCAGGCTCCGAGACATAGACTAACTGTAACGTACCGTACTTTTATACAACTTAAAATTTGCGGGAAAATTAAAATTTTTCTTAATTAAATAGAAACCTTCAAATTGGGATAACAATAAACTGATCGTTCAAAATATTTGCAACGAAAAGATAAATAAAGTTTGCTAAAAACACTTTTTTAAATATCGTAAATAATAACATGAAATCAGAGTATTTGAAACATTGCATAATTTCTTAAAACATGGGCGGTCCTTGGGTTTAGCCTCCTGCTCAGTACAAGCCGGCTCATTGGTCACCACCCCTCGTCTCATCAAAGTCATCCTCACCTGCATCGATAAAGTCTAGTGAGTCTAAAGACTCAACATGTATAAACTGGATATAGCAAGTACTACATAATAAAACTAAATCCATCTTTAAAGTAGGGCTTACATACTTGAAACTTGAACGTAATAACATAAATATACTTGAAACATGAACGTAGTAGCATAAGCGTAAACGTGCCATTATCATAAAACTTTTCTTAAACATACTTGCATCATACATACTTGAGCATACATAACATCATTTTGCGTAGAGATATGTTTCAAAACAAGTGACCCATACATAAATGTGCCTGATCAGACTAAGCCACAGTACTGGACTGACAGGAAAAATCCACTGCCACATACATGAGATCATCGGTCATGCTTTACCGGGTGGATTTGTCTCTGGTCATGCTTTACTGCTTTCCAATCATGATCTAAACCTGGTCATGCTTTACCGGGGTGGAGAGTTCCTCGGCAACGTTCACCGACTTCCAAACCCATTCATAATTTGCTCACAAGTCATTTAGCATACCTCAAAAATAAAATATTTTCTTTTGCACGTCGAACATACTTACGTAGCGTTGAGGGATTCGTTGGATCTTTCTTGGGGCTACTGCTGCACATATTAACATGAGTTCAAAAACTTATCTTTCATAGCTTAGACGTATAGTCATGCTCACAACCAAAAATGACAAATTCCTTATGACGTTCTAAATCTCTGGCGACTCGACCTCGTTTAATCATCGTACTAAATCGTGACATCAAACCCCAAAACAATCACTAAATATTATTTTTTTTAAAAAAAACAGAGTACACGGACCCTGTGTAAGGGTCCGAGTAGACGCTGGAATTTCACAATTTGAAGGAAAAAGGGCACGGACCCCGTGTCAGGGTCCGGCTAAGGGTCCGTGTAAGTGCTGGAATTGTAAACCAATAGAGAAACACTACACTTATAGCTTATTCCTCCTAACTAGATCATACGGACCATGAACCAATGCCTCGAGACCCATCCTAGGATGCTATGACACTTATTCAAACTCAAACAAACGTCCCAAAACAACTACGCATCACAAACAACGCAACCCAATCCGTGAACACGACATTTGACACCAAAACGCATCCTACGACTTCTACTGAAAACAAGTGCCTATCGATGCGAACCAACACACCAAAAACCATCCCAACATCATACTCAACATACTTAAACGCAGCAGTGAACACCCGTCAATCCCCAACGAGGCCTGCAATAGTAAAACAATAAGAACACATCAAGAACGCATTTTTCAGGAAAACGCAGTTTGAGCAGTCCCACGGAAACAATCATAACTCGCTCATTTCTTATCAAAATATTTATAATTTACTGTCAAATTGAAGGTATCAAAAAGTTCTACGTTTTATATGTTGAAAGGTTTTCAAGAAAATCGACCGAAATGTCGCTGTAATTAAAATGACAGAAAATTTTGAGTTTTAGATCCTATAACGTTTCAAAAATCGGTCCAACAAATTTCCGCTCAAACTTTGTACATCATACATGGATTTTTACGCATACTAAACATCACAACACATAATATGATGAGATAGACGTAGGAATAATAGAATAAACATGCTTTTTGATATTTAAAATTATCGAACCGATGATACCGAAGCGGGAAAGATGCGAGGTTGATCTGGAACGATTTGTGGCTTGATTTTCTTGAAGAAACCCAACAAAAATTGCTGGAAAAGTTTGAAGGGGAGTGACTGCTGATGTTTTCTCTATGAACCCTAGTTTTTCTTTAAAAGAATAAAATGAAATGAGAAGGAAATGAAGTGTGTGTGTGTGTAGGCGTGAGTGAGTGTGTGAGATAGTGTGTGTGCGTGAGTTGTTTAGTTAAATTAGGGAAAATTATTTCTTAATTACAAAATTAAAAATGCTAATTAAAATACTAATTGAAATATTAACCCACCTTTAACTTTACTAACAAACCCCAAATTAAAGTTTAAAATACAAACTTGATAAACTTTAAAGGTTTTAAATTCTTAAAATCACCAAATGAATAAGTTTGGATTTAAAATGATCCTTTCTAACTTAAAATAAAATACTGCATTTTAAAATTGTCAAAATCGTCGCCG
This sequence comes from Primulina huaijiensis, assembly GCF_012295235.1. Lineage (NCBI taxonomy): Eukaryota > Viridiplantae > Streptophyta > Magnoliopsida > Lamiales > Gesneriaceae > Primulina > Primulina huaijiensis. Next base: position 11,852,951 of record NC_133322.1, read on the forward strand.
GTTTCTTTTCTTCGATCCCGCATCAAACAATAGCCTGAAACATGAAACTCAAAAAAATATTTTAACGTGCATCACATAAACATAAATAATTTAAAATAATGTAAATTTCACAAATTAAGCATCACAAAATTCATTTTAAACTTAATTAGATAATTTAACAATTAAATAAATGCATGGGTTTTATGTGTACTGAATTTGGGCTCTACAGTTCCTCTCCAACTTAAATAAATTTTGTCCTCGAAATTACTTACCAAACAGTTCCGGGTAGAGAATTCTCATATCTGCCTCGGTCTCCCAAGTGGCGTCCTCCACTGATTGGTTCAGCCACTGGACTTTGACCAGCTTATTCACCTTGTTCCGAAGTCTCTGCTCCTGTCTGTTTAGGATTTGGACAGGTCTTTCCTCATACGACAGATCTGGAGCAAGCTGCAACGGCTCATAGCCCAAAACATGCGAAGGATTAGCTAAGTATTTGGCGGTAGGGCAACACGATAAGCTAGTGTCCCAACTCTGTCAAGAATTTCGAACGGTCCAATAAATCTCGAACTAAGTTTGCCTCTCTTTCCAAATCTCATAACACCCTTCATGGGTGCTATCTTCACGAAAACGTTATCACCTGTGGCAAACTCTAGATCTCTCCTTCTCTTGTCAGTATAACTCTTTTGACGTCTCTGGGCGGTCTTCATCCAGTGACGAATCTTAACTATCACATCTTCAGTCTGCTGAACAATCTCTGGACCAAGTTCTGACCTCTCACCTACTTCATCCCAATGAATCGGCGACCTACACTTCCTCCCGTACAGTGCCTCGTAGGGAGGCTCACCTATGGATGATTGGAAGCTATGGTTGTATGTAAACTCCACTAGAGGTAGCTTCGATTCCTAATTCCCATGGAAATCGATCACACAGGCTCGCAACAAATCCTCCAATATCTGAATCACACGCTCAGACTGGCCATCTTTCTGCAAGTGAAAGGCTGTACTGAATAGTAACTTCGTCCCCATGGCTGCTTGTAAACTCTTCCAAAAGGACGATGTAAACTTTGGGTCCCTGTCGAACACAATAGAAACTGAGATCCCGTGCAATCGAACTATCTCCATGATATAGAGCTCCGCATACTGCGCCATGGAGAAATTCATGTTCACTGGCAAGAAGTGTGCTGACTTAGTAAGTCGATCCACTATAACCCAAATAGCATTGGATCCTCTGACTGACCTCGAGAAACCAACAACGAAGTCCATGGTGATATTCTCCCACTTCCACTCGGGGATAGGTTGTGGCTTAAGAATCCATGCTGGCCTCTGATGCTTTGCTTTCACCTGCTGACAAGTCAGACATTCAGACAAAAATCGACGGATGTCTCGCTTCATACCTGGCCATTGTTGTCACTTTGATTGTTGCACTCCCAAGAACAGGTTGTCCACAAGTAGTATAATTCAGTGAGTCCGATATCGTATCCACAAGGAAGCTAAGGTAATTACAAGTCCACTACAATGTTTTTTTGTTTTGTTTTTGTTTTTGTTTCTTTTTAATTTTAATTGTTTGAATCTTTAATGGGTAAATTTTAATTGTTCAAATTTTAATTTAAGTAGTTTAGATTAAAGGATCCACTCTTGGTATTTTAATAAAGTTAACATTAACGAACAATATTGAAATCCACTTAATAAAATGGTTCAATATATTAAATAATCATATTTATATTATGTTATAAATTATTATCTTATACGTATATAATATATACCAAAAACTTATAAATGTCGTCAAGTATTTATTGTGCTATATATATATTTGTAAACACTAAATCACGGTTCCCACTTTAAATGGTTGGTAAAACCAAACTAACATTTAAATGGTACCAAGATATTAATAATATGATATATTTATATATAGTAAATCAAGGTTCCCACTTTAAATGGNACTTATAAATGTCGTCAAGTATTTATTGTGCTATATATATATTTGTAAACACTAAATCACGGTTCCCACTTTAAATGGTTGGTAAAACCAAACTAACATTTAAATGGTTCCAAGAATTTAGTGTAACATATAGCAACAATAAATCAAAACTCCCACTTATAAGTAGGGTATAAAAATGCTTAAAGAAATAAATATAACATAAACAATAGATAATGATTAAATAATATAAAACATAGATTCTTACCTTTTAATAACCTTATTATCATGCCATGAGTTTCACCTTATCATCTCAACTTTAGGAAGTTAGCTATTCATTATTCAAATTGTAAACCTTTGAATATGAAATTAACATGCTAATTGTATTTAAATGAAGAAATAAAGGAAAAATATAGAGAGAAATATTATGAACTCAAAGGTTTGTTCATAGAAAGAGGGATATCTCAATACGTTACAATGCACCCCTATTTATAGCCAAATTTGGGGAGACAACCACAAATAAAATATTATTTTTTACACATAAGTCTTCATTGGTGTTCAAAAATATTATATTATATTATATTATACATCACTTTTGAAAATCTTCTTCTCCGAATTTGCTTCTTCACATGAAAAAAAACATGTGGATAATTGAGTTGTCTAGTTGTGATATTTTTTTCAAACCATTTGACCAAGTAATTTGAGAAATATGGTCAAAATACATCAAAGTAACTTTATTTGTTGCTTAATTTGATCCCAATTGTGAGAGGATTTTTATCTCATGCTTGTCAAAAATATTGTAGATATTATAATCAACTTTCTACAGTCCAAGAATCATCTTAATCCCATTTGCAACGCCAAGTTTATTCTTGTTTTATCGAACCTATAAAAAATAGTAAAAACTTGTAATTACACAAAAACTTATATTTTATACAATTTATTATAAAACATATAATATTTAAACATTTAATAAAACAAAAACTATATATTTATATTATAAAACATTTAATTAATGTACAATTTTTATGTTTATCACACCTCCCAACCAGCTTATTGCTAGTCCCTAGCAATTTAAGCGTTAATAGCAATACAAAACATATTGATTAATTTAAATAGAAATGTAATCAAAACTATCTAAGTGTTTAAATTAAATTTGAAAACTGTCAAAGTTATATCAAGATCATCATAATTATAATTTATGAAATAATTTGAGATGATCAATTCAAAGCTTATTTCAGGTAGTTAAATGTACACGGCCTTCAGAAATTCCTAGTAAGAGTCTCAACTCCATATCCTCACAGGTTAATAAATGTTTCAATTTATGGCAACGATTTCTCTCATGGAGTTGGAATACAGATAAATGCTCAGAAAAATGGTTTACAGAATGCAGACAGACAAACGAGCCAAACTAATCAAAAGATAGGAAATCCATTGATTCAAAATCTAGTTGTTCTTATTATATATTTTTTCCTGCTTTTTTTTTTTTTCATAACATCATGGAATCAGACTAAGTTTATGCTTCTTGACCACATATTTATTTAATTTGTACAATAAATTTCTCTCTTTTTTTTTTTTTTTTTTTATGAGAGATATATGGGTCGTAGCATATAACTTAAAAATTACATAGATCTTCAATATCTTTCTTTTTGTATTTTTCTCTTTTTTTTTCAGGAAATATCATTTTTTTTTCAAAATAAGAACTCAAGATCTAAACAATAGATAGTCTCTCTCATGATCAATAAAGGCTCGAAAGCTGTTTTCTCAGTCCTCTCCACTCACTCACAAAATATGTGTGAGTTTAAAATTTTAGGCACTCTTATAAGGTATATCTTGGGCCATATACTTTAATACCTGATTTTATCACAATGGTTAATCACTCAAAAAGATTTCATAAATCATATTTTTATATTGATCAGAATATTAAAATTGACTTTTTTTTTCAATTAAAAATTTAAACATTCTTAAATAGATTAATGCATGTTCTAATTTAAATCTTTCAAACATGTAATGTATGACATTTTTGCAAAAATTACAAAGATACAAACAATAAACATGATTTTATTTTAAAATAATAAATATACATTTTTATTTTTTTAATTTTTTTTATAAGTTTGTTCTCCCCCCAATCAGAATATGACATTGTCCCTAATGTCAAAATAACTATTAATAAAGAGTACATAATGAAAGAGATATCACCTGGAATTTTATTGAAGATAACAAACTGAAACAAACGCAAACCAATCCACGACTTTTGAATCAATGATCCAACTTCCTTTTCTTATTGCTTGATTGCGACCAATTGATCTTTGTTATCATCGGATCAGGCTTATGAACAAAAGCTTCCAAATCATCAATTAATTGGTCGGCAGTCGAAGCACAGATGAGCATCCGTCGTGAATTTTCTGAAATGAAATTCTGTTCCACAGCTTTATCAAGAAATGTCAACAAACTGTCATAATAATTATTGATATTCAACAAGCCCACAGGTTTATTATGGATATTAAGTTGTGCCCAAGAAACAGTGTGAAAAATTTCTTCTAATGTACCAAAACCACCTGGTAGTGCGATAAAAGCATCAGAATTTTCAATCATTTTTGTGATTCTTTCATACATAGAAGAAACTTTTAATTCCTCACCAATCGTAACACCTGTAATATTTCCTTCAGCTAAAGCTGTAGGAATAATACCCAAAACCTGACTACCTCCAAGATGAGCAGATGTTGAAACAGATCCCATTAACCCAATATTACCTCCCCCATATACCAAGTGAATTTTTCTCTCAGCCAATATCTTTCCAAGATTATTCGCTGCTTCTACAAACACTTCATTTTTTCCAGGACTCGACCCACAAAATACACAAATATTTTTCAATGATTGTGCAGAGGTTCCAGCCATGTTTTTTTACTTTCTTTTTTTTTTTTCTGCGAAAATAGAGAGAAAGATGAGAGATTTTATAGGGGTAATATGTTATCAGGACAAAACTATGGGTCACAGTTGTAAACAGAATAAACAGTAAAAACAATAATGACACACATGCATGTAAACAGTAGTGTGATTGTGGCTCACAATTTTCCTCTGGTTTTACGTCCAGAAACGGCTTCAACGCCTTCTATGAGTCGAGGATATGCTTCCCATCCAATTTTCTTATAAATTGGCAAACAGGGTCTTTTTTAGTCGGATTCCCAAGACTATGACGCTCATCTTGGAATTGTTTCCATAAACGGAGAAGTTCAATATGCACATGTCCACTAGAATGCGTCTCAAGAGTCAATAAGATGTTATCTAAAGACTCCTTACTCAGCCCATTCTTAATGAAACCAATTTTATCTTCTCTGTTATTGGAAACACATCCCAAAGATCTGCATCGTTTGTCACAAGTCCATCTTGCACACTTATGACAAACCCCTAAACTTTTGGCCCTTCGTTTTTTCGCATAAGTGCTTTTTCCTAATCCAGGCAAATACCGAATGAGCAATGATTGTGGAACTTCTCCTCCTAATCGGACCTTAGCTTCTATTACAAGACGAATATCTTCTGGAATTCCTTTTTGCATTAGCAATCTCAATCTTTCACACCTTCCTGCATAAATTTTTCTTAGAACATTTTCAGAAACAGAGGGAAAATATTTACAAATTTTTGAGAGAATTTCATCCATTTTGAAAAGAAAAGAAATGATTTTTTTTATTTTTGTATCAGCAATTATGGGAAACTGATTAAACCGACTATGAGAGTCACGGAGTACCGTTATCCGCCATTTAACCGGGAAAATAAAAAGATTAAGGAAACCTGAAATAAAAACAAACAAAATTAAATGCAACACAAAAAAAATCAAGGATCGGAAAGGGAAATAAACTCTTCTTGAAAAATTTCATTTTCTAAAAATGGTTTAAGCCTTTGTCCATTTACTTTAAAAACATCACCATTTTTAGGATTTTCAATATCCACAGCTCCATAAGTATACACATGCTTTACAACATATGGGCCTGTCCATCTTGATCGTAATTTTCCTGGGAATATGTGAAGTCGAGAATTATAAAGCAAAACTTTTTTACCAATCTCAAAAGATTTTCTAAGAATTGTTTTATCATGAAATGATTTGATTTTTGCTTTATAAATCCTTGAATTCTCATACGCGTCATTTCTGAGTTCATCAAGTTCATTAAGTTGCAATTTACGCAATTTGTTGGCATCATCCATGCTTGAATTTAAAGTTTTGATCGCCCAATAAGCTTTATGTTCCAATTCCACAGGCAAATGACAATGTTTTCCATAAACCAACCTATAGGGAGACATATTCAATGATGTTTTAAAAGCTGTTCGATATGCCCAAAGTGCATCATTAAGTCGCAGAGACCAATCTTTTCTATTTGAGTTAACAGTTTTTTCCAAAATTTGCTTTATCTCCCTATTAGCTAATTCAACTTGTCCATTTGTTTGAGGATGATAAGGAGTAGTTACTTTGTGAGTAATACCATATTTTTTCATTAATGAAGCAAATGGTTTATTAACAAAGTGAGTTCCCCCATCACTTATCATGGCTCGAGGAATTCCAAATCTACTAAAAATATTTTCTTTTAAAAATTTGATGACGATTTTATGATCATTTGTTCGACATGGAATTGCCTCTATCCATTTGGAAACATAATCAACTGCAACTAAAATATACAAGTATCCAAACGACGGTGGAAAAGGTCCCATAAAATCTATTCCCCAACAATCAAAGATTTCAATTTCAATAATAGGATTCAAAGGCATCATGTTTCTTTTTGAAATCGCACCCAATTTTTGACAATTTTCACAGATCTTGCAGATTTCGTGGGTGTCTTTAAACAAAGTGGGCCAATAAAATCCACACTGCAAGATTTTTGCAGCTGTTTTCTTTGAAGAAAAATGTCCTCCGCATGCTTCTGAATGACAAAATTTAATGACACTACTTACCTCATTGTCGGGTATGCAACGTCGAAAAATTTGATCCGGACAATACTTGAACAGATACGGATCATCCCAATAAAAGTTTTTTACCTCATTCAAAAATTTTCTTTTATCTTGAGAACTCCATTGCGGTGGCATTTTTCCTGTCACAAGAAAATTTACTATGTTAGCAAACCAAGGTGTAGTAGTAACTGAAAATAGATGTTCATCAGGAAAATTATCGTTAATTGGTGTCATTTCACAAGATGATCCTGTTACTAGTCTCGATAAATGATCGGCTACGACATTCTCGGTTCCTTTTTTATCTTTGATCACAATGTCAAATTCTTGGAGCAACAAAATCCATCGTATCAGTCGTGGCTTTGCATCCTGTTTGGTCAACAAATATCTAATAGCAGAATGATCAGTAAACACGATAGTTGTTGATCCAATCAAATAAGAACGAAATTTATCTAATGCAAATATTACAGCAAGTAGTTCTTTTTCAGTTGTGGAGTAATTCATTTGAGCATTGTTTAAAGTTCTACTTGCATAATATATCACATAAGGCTTACCGTTTCTTCTTTGACCCAATACTGCACCGACTGCATAATCACTCGCATCGCACATGATTTCAAATGGTAAAGACCAATCAGGAGGTTGCATGATAGGAGCTGATGTTAAATGTCGAATGATTTTATCAAAAGCATTTTGACATTCTTGAGTCCACTCAAATGCACTGTCTTTTGTTAAGAGGTTACAAATGGGTTTAGAGATTAAACTAAAGTCCTTTATAAACCTCCTATAAAATCCAGCATGTCCCAAAAATGAGCGAATTTCTTTAATGGTTTTTGGAGGGGGTAAATTGGCAATGACATCAACTTTTGCTTTATCAACTTCAATTCCATGAGATGACACGACATGTCCCAAAACAATTCCAGAAGTAATCATGTAATGACATTTTTCCCAATTTAAAATAAGACCTTTTTCCTCGCATCTTTTTAAAACTTTTTCCAAATTTTCAAGACAATTATCAAATGTATTCCCAAAGACAGTTAAATCATCCATGAAAATTTCCAAACAATTTTCAACCATGTCGCAAAAAATGCTTAGCATACATCTTTGAAATGTTGCTGGGGCATTGCATAATCCAAATGGCATCCTTCTAAATGCAAATGTTCCAAAAGGACATGTGAATGTAGTTTTATCTTGATCTTCGAGTGCAATGGGAATTTGATAATAACCTGAATATCCATCAAGAAAACAGTAGTATGGATGACCTGCTACTCTTTCTAAAATTTGATCCAAAAATGGTAATGGAAAATGATCTTTTCTAGTGGCGTCATTTAATTTTCTATAATCAATACACATCCGCCAACTAGATGGGACTCGACTTGTTAACAATTCACCTTTTTCATTTTTTATCACTGTGATGCCAGATTTTTTCGGAACTACTTGTGTTGGGCTTACCCACTTACTATCAGAAATAGGGTAGATAATCCCAACATCAAGTAGTTTGAGAACTTCAGTTTTCACAACATCTTTCATGTGTGGATTTAATCTCCTTTGTGGTTGTTGAGATGTTTTTGCATTTTCTTCTAAGTGAATTTTGTGAGTGCAAATTAGTGGATTAATGCCCTTGAGATCTTTTAGTGTCCAACCAATTGCATTTTTATGTCTTTTAAGCATATCAACTAATTTACCTTCTTCATCACTTGCTAGTTTGGAAGAAATTACCACCGGATATGTTTCATCTTCTCCAAGAAATGCATACTTCAATTCTTCTGGCAAGGGTTTTAACTCCAATATGGGTGGTTCGTCTTTGTTCTCATATTTTGCATCAAATTCTTTCTCTGATCCTGGTAACGAGTGATACCTGATAAAATCATCAAGATCAATTTCAATATTTTCTTTAACAGTTTCAATTGAACAAATATCTAATTGATCACGAGTACTCCCTTCTTGAATGTTTTCTTCCACAAGAGTTTCAATAAGATTTTCATCTTCACTTTCATCTCCTTTCTCATGTGGTTGCTTACAAAGATTAAACACATTAAGCTCCAAGGTCATGTTAACAAATGACAACTTCATTATTCCATTCCTGCAATTTATAAGAGCATTAGAAGTTGCTAAAAATGGACGACCTAAAATTACAGGAATTGCATTACAAGCTTCGATAGGTTGTGTATCTAAAACTATGAAATCGACAGGATATACAAAGTTATCAACTTGGACCAACACGTCTTCTACCATACCTCTTGGCACTTTAACAGATCTATCAGCAAGTAAAAGTGTTACCGAAGTAGGTTTTAACTCGCCTAGATTGATTTCTTGACAAACTGAATATGGAAGTAAATTCACACTTGCTCCAAGGTCAAGCAAGGCTTTTTTAATCTTTCGTTCTCCAATAATGCAAGAAATAGTAGGACAACCATGGTCTTTGTATTTCAAAGCATTATTATTTTTAATGATTGCACTTACTTGTTCGGCTAAAAATGCTTTCTTTTTCATATTCAATTTTCTTTTCACAATGCACAAGTCTTTAAAAAATTTTGCATATGATGGTACCTGTTTTATAGCATCTAATAAAGGAATATTACCTTTAACTTGTTTAAAAATATCATATATATCAGAATTCAAATTTGATTTTTTTTGTATTTTTCAATGCATGAGGGAATGGTGGTGACACTGTCTGTTGAACCTCCTCTTCGCAAGTTATGGGTTCCACTTCCTTACCCTTTGGAGTTGATTTATCATCATCTTCACAAGGTTCAAGAATGGATTTTTCCACAACCTTACCACTTCGAAGGGTAATAACAGATTTTACCTGATCCATCGGTTGAGTTCCAGAAGTTCCAGTTTGTGAATGATGATCCTTGGGATTAGGCTGTGGTTGTGAAGGAAATTTACCTTTTTCATGAACATTAAGTGCAGATGCAAATTTAGCAAGAGTATCTTTCAAATCTGTCATGGTTTGAGCAGTTTGAGTATTGATAGACTCTTGCTTTGCAATGAAAGAATTCAATATATCTTCCAAATTCCTTTTATGTGGAGGAACATAAGGTGCATAATTTTGAAAATTTTGTTGATTTTGGAAATGTGGTTGTGAAAATTGTGCAATATTATCATTCCTCCAACTAAAATTTAGATGATTTCGCCAACCTGGATTGTAACATTGAAAAAATGGTTCAAAATTTGGCCCTTTGAGATTGTTTAAAACATTGACTTGTTCATGGAGACATTTTTTAAAAGAAGGCAAAGTGGGACAATCTTTTGTAGAATGATCACTTGTATCACAGATGTGACATGCAATTTCTTGAACAGATTTTAATTGACCATTCTTTTTCAATTCAGTGCCTCAACTTTTCTTGCCAAAGAGGTAAATCTAGCTTGAAGATCATGTTCATCTTTGAGAGTGTACATACCTCCACCAGATGTAGGAGATTGAATCTTGTTTGATGGTTCGATTGTACCTGTAGTGTCCAAATTTTGAGCATTTTTAGCTAATGAATCGAGATACTCAATTGCCTCATTTGGATCTTTATCTTCAAATGTTCTATTACACATAAATTCAACCATTTTCCTATCTTTAGGTGTTAAACCTTCATAAAATTGAGAAACAACTCTCCGAATTTCAAAACCATGATGTGGACAAAGATTAAGCAATTCTTTATATCTATCCCAACACTGATAAAAAGTTTCTCCTTGTTTTTGAGTGAAAGTGATGATTTGCCTTTTGAAAGAATTTGTTCTATGAGATGAAAAAACTTTTTCAAAAATTGTTGTTGCAATTCATCCCAAGTTCGAATGGATCCCGATCTAAGATTTTGTAGCCAAGTTTTAGCTTTATCTTTTAAAGAAAAAGGAAAAAGCTTAAGTCGAATGGTGTTCATGCTACAATTTAGATCATTATATGTGTTGCACACTTCTTCAAACTCTCGTAAATGCATGTATGGATTTTCAGAATCTAAGCCATGAAAATTGGGTAAAAGTTGGATAATACCAGGCTTAAAATTGAAATGAGATGCATCGGGGGGAAAAACTAGACATGAAGGTGCACTAGTACGTGTAGGATTCATGTGATCTCTAAGTGTTCTTCGTCTATTATGATCATGTTGAGATTGAATTTCATCTTCATTTTCTTGGATGGGTTCTTCCGCCATGTTTTGAGAAAATAAAGGGTTATTTCGAATGAGTCGACCACTAAGTGTACGTAACCAAATAATGCTCATGCAAATGCAAATGCAAAAGAATAAAAACACACAAAAGCAATAAAAATTCAAATAAAGAAAAATAAACTATAAACAAAATTTAATAGACTTGAAATTAAATTATACTTCCCCGGCAACGGCGCCAAAAACTTGTTGTCACTTTGATTGTTGCACTCCCAAGAGCAGGTTGTCCACAAGTAGTATAATTCGGTGAGTCCGATATCGTATCCACGGGGAAACTATGGTAATTACAAGTCCACTACAATGTCTTTTTGTTTTGTTTTTGTTTTTGTTTCTTTTTAATTTTAATTGTTTGAATCTTTAATGGGTAAATTTTAATTGTTCAAATTTTAATTTAAGTAGTTGAGATTAAAGGATCCACTCTTGGTATTTTAATAAAGTTAACATTAACGAACAATATTGAAATCCACTTAATAAAATGGTTCCAATATATTAAATAATCATATTTATATTATGTTATAAATTATTATCTTATAAGTATATAATATATACCAAAACTTATAAATGTGGTCAAGTATTTATTGTGCTATATATATTTGTAAACACTAAATCAAGGTTCCCACTTTAAATGGTTGGTAAAACCAAACAAACATTTAAATGGTACCAATAAATTAATACTATGATATATTCATATATAATAAATCAAGGAATCCAAGTTAAATGGTTGGTAAAACCAAACTAACATTTAAATGGTTCCAAGAATTTAATATTATAATATATTTATATATAATAAATCAAGGCATCCACTTTAAATGGTTGGTAATACCAAACTAACATTTAAATGGTTCCAAGAATTTAGTGTAACATATAGCAACAATAAATCAAAACTCCCACTTATAAGTAGGGTATAAAAATGCTTAAAAAAATAAATATAACATAAACAATAAATAATGATTAAATAATATAAAACATAGATTCTTACCTTTTAATAACCTTATTATCATGCCAAGAGTTTCACCTTATCATCTCAACTTTAGGAAGTTAGCTATTCATTATTCAAAGTGTAAAACTTTGAATATGAAATTAACATGCTAATTGTATTTAAATGAAGAAATAAAGGAAAAATATAGAGAGAAATATTATGAACTCAAAGGTTTGTTCATAGAATGAGGGATATCTCAATACATTACAATGCACCCCTATTTATAGCCAAATTTGGGGAGACAACCACAAATAAAATATTATTTTTTTACACATAAGTCTTCATTGGTGTTCCAAGATATTATATTATATTACACATCACTTTTGAAAATCTTCTTCTCCGAATTTGCTTCTTCACATAAAAAGAAACATGTGGATAATTGAGTTGTCTAGTTGTGGTATTTTTTTCAAACCATTTGACCAAGTAATTTGAGAGATATGGTCAAAATACTAGAGCATGGTAAAACTGCCACTCCTTTGGTAACTTTATTTGTTGCTTAATTTGATTCCATTTGTGAGAGGATTTTTATCTCATGCTTGTCAACAATATTGTAGATATTATAATCAACTTTCTACAGGTCCAAGAATCATCTTAATCCCATTTGCAACGCCAAGTTTATTCTTGTTTTATCGAACCTGTAAAAAATAGTAAAAACTTGTAATTACATAAAAACATATATTTTATACAATTTATTATAAAACATATAATATTTAAACATTTAATAAAACAAAAACTATATATTTATATTATAAAACATATAATTAATGTACAATTTTTATGTTTATCAGCCACCGATACAGAATCTGCAAATCCTTGTACATCTTGGTACCTCCTGGATGAATGGAATGCGGAGATGCATGTGCCTCTGTAAGAATATCCTCCCTGATCGAATCAACACAAGGCACCCACATCCTTCCTCTGTATCTCAAAATACCGTCAGACACTGCGTAGAGTACATTGCCCTTGGCTTCATCCTTCAGTCTCCATTTCTGTAACTGCTCATCCGAAGGCTGACCCTTACGGATTCAGTCTAGCAAAGAAAACTGGACTATCCGATTAGACAGCTTAGGAGCTCTGCCCTTAGGATAAACCTCTAACCCAAATCTCTGAATCTATGACTGAAGAGATCTCTACACTGACAGTTGTGCTACGACTACGACTTTCTGCTCAAGGCGTCTGCCACAACATTAGCTTTCCCTGGATGGTAGCTAATTTCGCAATCTTAGTCATTCACTAACTCCAACCACCGTCTTTGCCTCATATTTAGCTCTTTCTCTGTGAAGAAATACTTGAGACTCTTGTGATTGGTAAATATCTGGCATTTCTCGTCTTACAAATAATGTCTCCAAATCTTCAGCGCAAAGACAACGGCTGCCAAATCGAGGTCATGAGTCGGGTAATTCTTCTCATACAGCTTCAACTGTCTCGTGACATAAGCTATAACCCGACCATGCTGCATAAAAATTGCGCCCAAACCGAGCTTAGAAGCATCGGTGTATAGCAAAAAATTACCTTGCCCTGATGGCATGGCTAACACTGGCGCTGAAATAAGTGCTTGCTTCAAAGTATCAAAGCTCTTCTGACATTCATTACTCCTTACTAATTTGGCATTCTTCTTGGTCAATGAGGTGAGTGGCACTGCTATCGAAAAATCCATGAATAAATTTCCTGTAGTAGCCTGCTAGGCCTAGGAAACTGCGGATCTCTGAAGCATTCTTCGGCTCAACCCATTCCTTAACTACTGCTACCTTACCTGGATCAACCTCGATGCCAATGCTGGATATTATATGACCCAAAAACGCTACCTTCTCCAACCAGATATCACACTTACTAAATTTTGCAAACAACTTGCGACTCTACAAGACCTGAAAATTGTACCCAAATGCTGACGGTGCTCCTCATGGCTCTTCGAGTATATGAGAATGTCGTCAATGAACACTATGACGAACTGATCTAAGTAGAGCTGGAATACTCGGTTCATGAGGTCCATAAATATTGCCGGAGCATTCGTCAGTCCAAACGGCATCACTAAAAACTCGTAATGCCCATATCTGGTTCTGAAGGCTGTCTTATGAACATCTGTATATTTTACCTTCAGCTGATGATACCTCGATCGAAGATCTATCTTAGAGAACACTGTAGCTCCCTGCAACTGATCAAACAAGTCCTCGATCCTTGGGAGTAGGTATTTATTCTTGATCGTTACCTTGTTCACTTCTCGATAATCAATACACAGCCTCATGCTCCCATCCTTCTTTTTTACGAAGAGTACTGGTGCGTCCCATGGTGAGAAACTAGGGCGAATGAATTCTTTGTCTAGAAGCTCCTGAATTTGCTGTTTGAGTTCTAACATCTCAGATAGAGCTAACCGATATGGTGCCTTAGAGATTGGCATGGTGCTTGGCACAAGTTCGATAGCAAATTCCACCTCTATCTCTGGTGGAAGGCCTGTGACGTCATCTGGAAAAATGTCAGGAAAATCTCTGACTTTTGGTACATAAGATATCGACGTAGTGGGTGCGTCAGGCGCTGAAATAATGCTGGCCAAGAAAGCCTGACAACCCTTGTGAATAAGTCTCTGTGCCTGCATGCAAGAGATAATGCGAGGGAAACTTCTCCATCTATCCGGCTCAATGAAAAACTGTTCCATGCCCAACAGTCTTACCAACACTGACCTTTTTTGAAAGTCAATAAGAACTATGTTCTTCGTCAGCCAGTCCATCCACAAGAAGATATCGAATTCTGGCATTGGCAATACAATCAGATCGGCATACACTAGATGGCCCTGTAGTTATAGATCAATGTCTCTGACCACGCTAGTAGCTGATAGCTCTTTTCCTGATGGGACTATCACTGAATAACTCACGTCAAGCCCAATAGACTTTATGTGCAAATGACAAGCAAATGTCTCCGAAATAAAAGAGTGAGTGGCCCCTGAGTCTATCTAGGCCTTCGTGGCTACCCTCTTTATGAAAATATTTCCTGAGAGGCGTTAGCACAACACAAAACTTATATCCCAAAATTCTAACCTTAACCCCATGCAATGAAAGACACCATAAATACTAACTAGCACACTAATAATCCCAAATCAATACGAAACATGCTTGGCAATCCGGTGCTGAAATAATTTAGTTACCAGTCAGCAGGGTCGTGTCTGGGTTCACTTCCTCTGCCTGCATGGAGAACAATCTACCCTGGGTCGGCTGCCTCCACTGTGGGCAGTCCTTCAGCATATGATCGTTGTCTCCGCACTTGAAGCATTTTCCCGATAAAAATAAACATTGTCCCGGATGCTGGCGGTTGCACTTCGGACACACTGGGTACTCACCGGGTCTCTGAGGAGCCTTCTGCTGCAGAATAGGACCCTTGCCTTTCGGCGGTCCCTGAAAGGGCCTCTTCCCCTGCTGACCCTGGAAGGGCCTCTTAAACTGGGGTGTCGATGTTCCTGCTATTGAGGTGCCTGATAGGTCCTCTTGCCCTGCCTATCAACCTCAATGTCCCTCTGGTCCTGCTCTGCCTCCAAAGCTCTCGATACGGCAACTGCATAAGTAGTCGGACCAGCAACTCGAACATCACGGTGCAAGATCTGCCGCAACCCAAACAATCCTACGTCTGGGAGGCATAGTATTCCAACATTTACCCAACACGTAAACCCAACATGCATGAACAAAATATCATAACATAAGATGCACGTAATTTGAATTTAAATATGCACATGCTGAAATCATGACTTGATGCTTACTACATGAAATAATTTAAAACTTTAAAACTTACATACTTGAGGTGTGACTTCGTGAGCTTTTTGCAATTGACAGTAGGCATAACCCTTTACAAGAACACCGCTCTGATACCAACTGTAACGTACCGTACTTTTGAACAACTTAAAATCTTGAGCATACATAACATCATTTTGCGTAGAGATATGTTTCAAAGCAAGTGACCCATACATAAATGTGCCTCATCAGACTAAACCACAGTACTGGGCTGACAGAGAAAATCCACTGCCACATACCGTGTGGATTGGTCCCTGGTCATGCTTTACCGCTTTCCAATCTTGATCTAAAACCGGTCATTTTTTACTAGGGTGGAGAGGTCCTCGGCCACGTTCACCGACTTCCAAACCCGTTCATAATTTGGTCACAAGTCATTTAGCATACCTCAAAAATAAAATATTTTCTTATGCACGTTGAACATACTTACGTAGCGTTGAGGGATTCATTTGATCTCGCTTTGGCCAATGCTGCACATACTAACATGAGTTCAAACACTTATCATTAATAGCTTAGACGTATAGTCATGCTCACACCCAAAAATGACAAATTTCCTTATGAAGTTCTAAATCTCTCGGGACTCGACCTCGTTTAATCATCGTACTAAATCATGACATCAAACCCCAAAACAATCTATAAAATTTAAAATTTTTTTTTGAAAAGGAGTACACAGACCCCGTGTCATTGTCCGGCTCAGGGTCTGTGTAGGTACTGGATTGTAAACCAACGGAGAAACACTACACTTCTGGCTTATTCCTCCTAACTTGATCATACGGACCGTGAACCAATGCCTCGAATCCCATCCTAGGATGCTATGACACTTATTAAAACTCAAACAAATGCCCCAAAAAAAATACGCATCACAAACAACGCAACCCAATCCGTGAACACGATATTTGACACCAAAACGCATCCTACGACTTCTGACGCAAACAAGTGCCTATTGATGCGTACCAACACAAAAAAAACCATCCCAACATCATTCTCAACATACTTAAACGCAGCAGTTAACACCCGTCAATCCTTAATTAAGTCTGCAACAATAAAACTTCAAAAACACATCAAGAACGCATTTTTCAGGAAAACGCAGTTTGAGCAATCCCACGAAAACAATCATAACTCACTCATTTAATATCCAAATATTTCTAATTTACCGTCAAATCGAAGGTATCAAAAAGTTCTACATTTTATATGTTGAAAGTTTTTCCAGAAAATCGAGCAAAAGTTGCAGTAATTAAAATGACAACAAATTTTGAGTTTTAGATCCAAAAACGTTTCAAAAATCGATCCAACAAATTTTCGCTCAAACTTTGTCCATCATACATGGATTTTTATGCATAATAAACATCACAACACATAATATGACAAGATCGACGGAAGAAAAGTAGAATTTACATGCCTTTTGATATTTAAAATTACCGAACCGACGATATCGAAGCGGGAAAGATGCGAGGTCAATCCGGAACGATTTTTGGCTCGATTTTCTTGAAGAAACCCAACAAAAATTGCTGGAAAAATTTGAAGGGGAGTGGCTGCTGATGTTTTCTCTATGAACCCTAGGTTTTCTTTTAAGATAATAAAATGAAATGGGAAGGAAATGAAGTGTGTGAGTGTGTAGGCGTGAGTGAGTGTGTGAGATAGTGTGTGTGTGTGAGTGTGTAGGCGTGAGTGAGTGTGTGAGATAGTGTGTGTGTGTGAGTTGTGTAGTTAAATTAGGGGAAATTATTGCTTAATTACACAATTAAGAATGCTAATTAAAATACTAATTGAAATATTAACCCATCTTTAACTTTACTAACAAACCCCTAATTAAAGTTTAAAATACAAACTTGATAAACTTTAAAGGTTTTAAATTCCTAAAATCACCA
This sequence comes from Primulina huaijiensis, assembly GCF_012295235.1. Classification (NCBI taxonomy): domain Eukaryota; kingdom Viridiplantae; phylum Streptophyta; class Magnoliopsida; order Lamiales; family Gesneriaceae; genus Primulina; species Primulina huaijiensis. The sequence goes on from NC_133322.1 coordinate 11,870,547, forward strand.
AATGAATAAGTTTGGATTTAAAATGCTAAAAAAACTAAATAAATCATTTAAAATACCCCTTTCTAACTTAAAATAAAATAACGCATTTTAAAATTGTCAAAATCGTCGTTGGTTTCTTTTCCTCGATTCCGCATCGAATAATCACCTGAAACATGAAACTCAAGAAAATATTTTTACGTGCATCACATAAATATAAATAATTTAAAATAATCCAAATTTCACAAATTATGCATCACTAAATTCACTTTAAACTTAATTAGATAATTTAACAATTAAATAAATGCGTGGATTTTACGTGTACTAAATTTGGGCTCTACACTGACATTTATGGGCAGTTCAATCGGCTCAACCCGAAGGAGTTCAGGCGTACTACTGACCCATTTGTGGCGGAGGGTTGGATACGGTCACTGGAGTTGCACATTCAGTATTTGAATATTAGAGATGGAGACAGAGTTAGCTGAGGGACGTTGCATCTCTTTGGTGGGAGGGAGCAGCACACAAGGTGGATTTGGCTACACTCACATGGAATCGGTTCAAGGACATATTTTACAATAATTATTTTCCAGCTGACGTCAGGAGGCGGCTGACACAAGATTTTATGAGTTTCCGACAGGAGGATTTTTCTGTGGCGGAGTTTATCAGGAGATTCGATAGGGACTGTCATTTTTTGTCCCTTATTTCGAGAGACGCGACTGATAAGTTGAGGAACTTTATGTATGGCCTCAGACCCATCGTACGCCGTGATGTTATGTTGATGAGGCCGACTATCTATGATGCTGCCACTGCCTGTGCTTTTCAGTTAGAACAGGCCTTGAGGGATATCGACGCAGAGAAGCAGCGGAAGAGGCAGCAGGCCAAACCGAGCTCACAGCCACAGAAGAAATAGTTCACAGGGCCACCCAGGAATCAGGGCCAGCAGAAGCCCCAGGGACAGTTCAAGAAGCCCGGACAGCAGAGGCCACCACAGGCTCCAGATGATACTAAGGCAGAGGAGAGACAGCCCTGCAAGCAGTGCAACTGGTTCCACTACGCTAAGTGTATGTGGAGGATCTTCAAGTGTTTTATCTGCAAGGAAGAGGGCCCCAAAGAACCTGACTGACCTATGAACAAGGGCCCTACCACTGGAAGAGCCTATGTGATGCATGCCTAGAAGGCGGAGGCTGAGCCAGACTCGACACTGAAAACCGGTAACATTTTGCTTAAAATTTTTATTTATCTCATCGATTCCATGGAATATTATGTTGTATGATGGAATCACTTTTGGGATTGAGAGCTTAGAATAAGTAGGTTGCATGTTTTAATAGGTGGATTTAAGGGTTGAATTGACTTAATTAAGAGTATTAAGGGTCGAAATGCAATAACCAAAAATCTAGAAGGATCAAATTGAAAAAATTGAATGTTTAAGGGATGGTTTGCAAATTCATGATAAATTGGGGCTTGTTTTGGCATTTTTGAAAATTTAGGGATCAAATTAATGATTTTCAAAATTTTAGAGCCTAAATTGACTAGATACGAATTTTATGGGGGCTAAAATGCAATATTCAAAAATTGAAGGGCCAAGTTTGAATAAAATTCAAGACTTTAGTGTTAAAATTGTAATTTCTGAAAATTTCTAGTGCTAAATTTTGTAATATTCAAAGGATTACTAGGAAAAAATTGAGATTTTCGACAATTTTGGATAATTAATGATAGAAAATTTCCTTCAGTCTCAACACGATTGGATTTGGTGGTATGTTTTGTCTCATGAAGGATATATATTTCAGGTGTAACCACGTATGCATTGCTAGATTCAAGAGCTACACATTCATTTATATATGAGACATTTGTCAAGCGACTAGGGATCATACCAGAGGCCATGGATTTGGGATTCAGAGTTTCGATTCGTTCCGGAGATCAGATATTTACCTCGCTGATAGTGAAGAGTTATGAGCTTCGATTACAGAAAAATGTGATACATACAGATTTGATTGTGCTATCGTTTCTTGAGTTCGACATTATTGTGCGTATGGACTGGCTTTCTTCGAACGGAGCTGCGATAGACTTTCAACGGAGGTCAGTATCTGTCCGACCGCCCAGTGGGAGGCCATTTATTTTTGAGGCAGCCATACACCAGTAGATGACGCACATGATTTCTTGCATCTGTGCGAGAAAACTTATGAGGAAACGCTGCCAAGAATTTCTGGAGAGTATTGTGACAGTGACCGAGCCAGTCAGTCAGAGGCTAGAGGATGTCGAGGTGGTCAAGGATTTTACCAGTGTTTTCCCGGACAATGTTTCAGGCATTCCACCAAACAGAGAAGTTGACTTTTCTATCAAACTGATACCAGGTACAATGTCAATTTCTAAGGCACCCTATCGTCTATCACCTGTAGAGATGAAAGAGTTGAAAGATCAGATTCAGGACTTCCTAGAAAAGGGTTTCATTCGTCCGAGTTTCTCTCCATGGGGCGCACTGGTACTGTTTGTGAAGAAGAAAAACGGCAGTATGCGACTCTGCATCGATTACATGGAACTGAACAAGGTCAAAGTCAAGAACAAGTATTCTCAGCCTAGGATCGAGGATCTATTTGATCAGATTCAGGGAGCATCATTGTTTTCAAAGATAGATCTCTGATCAGGATACCACTAGCTGAAGGTGAGAGAGTCTGATGCGCACAAGACGACTTTCAGGACGCCTTATGGGCACTATGAGCTTACGGTGATGTCCTTCGAACTGACGAACGCGCCAGTGATCTTCATGGATCTCATGAATCGTGTGTTTCAACCGTATTTGGATCAGTTCATCATAGTTTTCATATACGACATTCTGATATATTCTAAGAGCAAAGAGGAGCACAGTAAGCACTTGAGGACCACGCTACAGACTTTGCGGGACAGACGGTTGTATGCCAAGTTCAGAAAGTGTGAGTTCTGACTAGACAGTGTCGCATTGTTGGGCCACATAGTTTCTAGGAATGGAGTCGAGGTAGATCCCAGTAAAGTTGAGCCAGTCTGAGATTGGCTAGCACCTAAGAATGTGACAGTGATCTGTAGTTTCTTGGGTCTAGCTAGGTATTACAAGAAGTTCATCCAGGGTTTTTCTTCCATTGCAGTGCCATTAACTGCCTTGATAAAGAAGAAAGTGAAGTTTGTTTGGGGATCAGAGTGCCATGAGAGTTTTGATAGACTGAAGCAGGCATTGACTTCAGTGCCAGTCCTAGCTATGCCATCAGGGCAAGGCGAGTATGTACTATACACAGATGCTTTGAAGCTCGGTTTGGGTTAAGTTTTGATGCAGCATGACAGAGTTATACCCAACGCATCCAGACAGTTGAAGGTCCGTGGGAAGAATTATCCGACTCATGACCTCGAGCTAGCAGAGTGGTATTCGCCATGAAGATTTGGAGGCACTATCTGTATGGGGAGATTTGCAAGATTTTCACTTATCACAAGAGTTTGATGTACTTATTCACGCAGAAAGAGCTGAATATGAGACAACAGAGATGGTTGGAGATAGTGAAGGACTATGATTGCTACATTAGCTACCATCTAGTTAAGCCTATTGTAGTCGTTGATGCCCTGAGTAGGAAGCATGCAGTAATTGCTCAGTTGTCAGTACAAAGACCATTGTAGGCAGAGATTTTAACATGCAGTTTATGCCAGGGGCGATACTCCTAATATTTCTACCCTGACAGTACAGTCGACACTGAGGGACAAGATTCGAGCAGGGCAGATTTCTGATGAGCAGTTGCAGAAGTGGAGGCAAAGGGATGAGTCTAAGGGCCTGAGGTTGTATTCAGTTGATGATGGCATATTCAGATATCATGACCGAATGTGGGTTCCTAGCGGTGATTCCTCGAGAGCAGATATTATGAGGAAGGCCCACAGCACCTCGTACTCCATTCACCTTGGGAGTACGAAAATGTATAAGAATCTCCAGACTTTGTACTGGTGGCCGGGCATGAAGCGAGATATTTTGCGTTTCATGCCTGAGTGTTTGACGTGCTAGCAGGTTAAGGCAGAGCATCAGAGATCTGCAGAAAAGCTGAGACCGCTCCCTATTCTCGAGTGGAAATGGGATAACATTATCATGGATTTCGTGATAGGGCTACCGAGGACAGTTGGAGGATATAATGCTATTTGGGTGATAGTTGATCGGCTCACTAAGTCAGTAAATTTTCTACCGATCAAGAAGAATTTCACCATGACTCAGTATGTAGAGCTGTATATCAGAAAGATAGTCAGACTGCATGGGATTCCACTGTCCATCGTGTCAGACAAGGACCCGAGATTCAAGTCTGCTTTCTGGAAGAGTTTGCATCAAGCATTGGGTACTAAGTTGCTATTCAGTACTGCCTTCCATCCTCAGACCGACGGTCTGTCAGAGGGGGTGATTTAGATATCGGAGGACCTACTCAGAGCTTGCGTGATCGACTTTCAGAGCAGCCGTGTGGGGACTCGGACGCTAATCAATTCTTAATCATCATTAGGATCAATTTACTAATTACGTAATTAGGGTCATAAAATTTTTCTTTAATTGCGGAACGTAGTGAAATCAAACTCCTATACACATCAGTATAAAAGTATAAATCTGGTACAACATACAATCATTTAAAACTAAGGTTTAACAACTAAATTTTAAGTGTCAAAACACTATATACATCAAAGTCCGAAGTCTCCACTCTAATCACGATCTCTCCTCATCTCCTAGACCCTGATCCTGTCCCACCTGTTGTCATGTACACATACAGACAAGACAACAGCCGGATAACTCCGGTGAGAAATAATTCCAAGTATAAATCAACGAAACATGCGAGTATATAATCAATACAAAAGCATGAAACATATATCAGTTACATGTACCAAATCTGAAAACATGAATCAATATAAAACTGGAAATAAACTCGTGACTCCACATCTCAGACTAGACTCACTCCTAGTCTAGGGATCCCGATTTCCAGACGTTGGTAGTCCATATCGATTATCAGTAATAGAAGAAACTCAAATTCTATCCCATCGATTTAACCAAACATTTAGTGTCTTGACCTATCCGTCACAGACTTTGGCACACTCGCTAATACACTCTCCTGTAACAGAGTGCAATGTGCCAATGACGATTCCATCACTATCCGGCACTTCTGTCCCAAGATTACTCGTCTAATACTCATCTATAACATGCTTCCTATAAATCAGTAGAGTAAGCATATCAATTCAAATCAAGGCATATAATAACAATCAGTATGTGATTTAGGGAAACCCAAGTATATCCTACTCGAGTCAATCTCCCGTACCACATTGACTTATACCTTTCGTTCGTAGTCTCGGGTCTGAAGCAATATAAGTTCTGAACTCAAGAATGTCTCTGTAAATCTAAAATGACATATCGAGAATAAGAATATCACCATTTCATTCCCAATTCAATATTGAATCTGATTACTTTGAATTTAATTCAAATCAAAGGCATAACGGCACAATACCGATATCTCCGTCAATACAATATCAACATATATCAATTACAAATCATAACCCATATCCGCTACAATCTGTTATCAATCCCTAATTCAAATCTGTCCAATTTAAATCGATATAATCAGAAATTCATAACAATTTCATAATCAATATGTTCTTCAATCTGACTTCGATTCTACGATGTTTAACATGTCCAGAACACCATATATGCATCATATCAAATTCCTACAACATCATAGTTTCAAATGATAATAGAACACAATCAAACTTACGTCCAGTTGTAGCTGTCGACGCGAGGATCACAGAACTGAAGTCGGATTAAAATTTGGATAACCGAGTCAAACAAACTCACAATCCAAAGCTTGGAGGAACTTGAAAGAATTTGTAGGGGAAATTTCGATTCTTGCTACTGGTCTCAAAGGAATGAAGACTATACAATATATATCTAACAAATTGCATGTGTGCAAGTGTCCACTCAAGTCATAATTGCACTTTAGCCCCTGAATTCTTCACTATTTGCAATTTGGTCCTCAAAACTCTTTGTAATTCTATTTCAATCCTAATTAATTACAAAAATAGTGGAATTTAATTCATCATTCCAAAATTCATAAATTAAATAATCTCGGATTAAAATGATATAAGCTCGGGCCTTACAATTCTCCCCCTCTAAGACATGATTTCGTCATCGAAATCCCAAGCAATCATATCACAGGCAATCAAATCATAGATACCAGAAACTAAAATAGTAAACTCACATCAGTGGAATAACTCTAGGAATTCCTGTCTCATATCTGATTCAGTCTCCCAAGTAGCTTCTTCAATGCCATGACGAGTTCACTGGACTTTCACAAGTGGGATGGTCTTCGTTCTGAGTTGCTTTTCTTTACGATCAATAATCTGAACCGGTTTCTCAATATAACTCAGAGACTCGTCAAGCTCAGCCTCGTCTGGCTGGATAATATGGGAATCATCGGGGAGATATTTCCGTAACATAGATACATGAAAGACATCATGTATTCCAGCTAGAGAAGGCGGTAATGCAAGTCGAAAGGCACGATCTCCTATCTTCTCGAGAATCTCATACGGCCCAATATATCGTGGAGACAGCTTCCCTTTCTTGCCAAATCTGACAACTCCTCTGAGAGGTGAAATCTTCAGGAATACTCGGTCTCCTGCCTCAAATACCAACGGTCTCCGTCGAACATTGGCATATTTGGCCTGTCTGTCTTGAGCTGTCTTCATTCTCTTCTGAATCAGTTTCACTTTCTCAGTCATATCTCTGATCATATCAGGTCCAATCTCAGGTACCTCAGAGACATCATCCCAATACAAAGGGGATCTGCATTTCTTGCCGTACAATGCTTCAAACGGTGCCATCTCAATACTCGTTTGATAGCTGTTGTTGTACGAAAACTCACAAAGTGGCAATGCATCTTGCCAACTAGTGCTAAAATCAAGCACTACGGCTCTCAGCATATCTTCCAATGTCTGGATTGTCCGCTCTGACTGTCCATCAGTCTGTGGATCATATGCGTACTTAGATGTAATTTCCTACCTAGAGCTTGCTGCAGACTCTGCCAAAAGTGCGAAGTAAACCGAGGATCACGGTCTGATACAATCGACTTCGGCACTCTGTGTAATCTGACCACTTCTCCGACATAAATCTCTGCCATCTGGTCATATCTGTACGTCATCTGGTACGGAATAAAACATGCTGATTTGGTTAATATATCAATCACAACCCAAATCGCATCACAACCTCTGGAGGATCTCGGTAACTGCGTCACAAAATCCATGGAAATGTGATCCCATTTCCATTCAGGAATCGACAAACTATGCAGTAAACCTCCTGCTTTCTTTCTTTCTGCTTTCACCTGCTGGCAATTCACACATCTGGATACAAACTCTACAATATCAGCTTTCATTTGTTTCCACCAGAACTGTCCTTTCAAGTCATTATACATCTTTCTGCCACCAGGATGAATACTGAATCGACTGCTATGCACTTCTGAAATTATCTGTTGTCTCAAATCTGAAACATCTGGCACAACAAGACGATTATTCACATACAGTACATCCTCACGTACGTGAAACTCTGATTGATGACCTGATTTGACCATCTTAATCGATTTCTGAACTTTCTGATCAACTTTCTGAGCCGCTTTAATCTTCAAAATCAGTTCTGGTTCAGCTTGAATAGAATATAATCTCAACGGTCTACAATCTGTCTCAAATACCAATCCAGAAAAACAGCAGTCTTCAATCAAATTTGAAACACCTATTGTTTAAGGATAAAGCACATACCTTTCGACTCAATGTATCAGCTGCTGCATTAGACTTCCCCGGATAGTATTTGATTTCACAATCAAAGTCTTTCAGTAAATCAAGCCATCTTCGCTGTCTCATATTTAGTTCTGATTGTGAAAACAGATATTTCAAACTTTTGTGATCAGAATAAATTTCAAATTTCTCACTGTAGAGGTAGTGTCGTCATATCTTCAAAACAAATACAATGGCTGCCAATTCAAGATCATGAAGTGGGTAGCGAGTCTCGTGTGGCTTCAGCTGTCTCGAGGCATAAGCAATCACATGCCCTCGTTGCATCAATACACAACCCAAACCTCTGTGAGAAGCATCACAATAAACAACAAATCCACCAGGACCTGAGGGGATAGTCAGTATCGGTGCACTGGTCAATCTTTTCTTCAATTCCAGAAAACTGGACTCACAGTCTTCTAACCACACAAACGGAGCATTCTTCTGAGTTAACTGAGTAATCGGTTTGGCAATGCTCTAGAAATCTTTAATAAACCGACGGTAATATCCTGTCAAACCCATAAAACTGCGAATCTCTGGCACTGATGTCGGTCTCGGCCAAGAAATCACAGCCTCAACCTTTCTGGGATCAACTGATATACCAACTCCGGATATGATATGACCCAGAAATACTACCTGTCTCAACCAGATCTCACATTTTGACAGTTTAGCATACAATTTCTCAGTTCTCAGAATTTTCAACACAGTTCTCAAATGTTCTGCATGCTCAATCATATTCTTGGAGTAAATCAGAATATCATCAACGAATATAATCACAAAATCATCGAGATACTTCTGAAACACACGGTTCATTAATCCCATAAATACAGCCGGTGCATTCGTCAAACCAAACGGCATGACAATAAACTCGTAATGTCCATACCTGGTTCTGAATGTTGTCTTTGAGATATCAGAATCCCTGACTCTGAGCTGATGGTATCCAGATCTCAAATCGATCTTGGAATATACAGATGAACCCTGCAACTTATCAAAAAAATCATCAATGCGAGGCAAGGGATATTTATTTTTTACCGTTACATTGTTCAGTTGCCGGTAGTCGATACAGAGTCTCATAGAACCGTCTTTCTTCCTCACAAATAATACTGGAGCACCCCAAGGAGATACACTCGGTCTGATGTAACCCTTGGCAAGTAAGTCCTCCAACTGTTCTTTCAACTCAAGCGGTGCCATTCTGTACGGAGCTCTGGAAATCGGAACTGTACCTGGCATCAACTCAATGCTAAAGTCTATCTCTCGAATCGGAGGCAAACCAAGAATCTCATCTGGGAAGACATCAGCAAACTCGGAAACCACTGGCAAATCCGCCAATGATGGACTCGATTTCAGTAAATCAACTGAATAGACAAAGAATCCATCTGCTCCTTTCTGCAATAATCGAGTCATATTCATAACAGATATCAAAGGAATTCAGGCTCGAGAACCCTTACCGTAAAATTTCCATTCCTCAGCCATCTCAGGTCAGAATCATACAATCTTGTGGAAACAATCAACTGTAGCTCTGTACTTGGTCAGTATATCGATACCGATAATACAATAAAAATCAAAAATCCCAAGCACAATACAGTCTAACTCGATTTCATGCCCATCATACTGCAGTATACAAGATTGAACAGACTTCACTGATATCAACCCCGTCCCTAACGGAGAAGAGACAGACACTACCGCAGACAACGACTCAATAGGCAATGCATGACTCAATGCAAATCGCTCCGAAATAAAAGTATGCGAGGCACCAGTATCAAACAATACATATGCAGGATAACCAGAAATAAAACAGTTACCTGCAATAACGTCATCAGGTGCGTCCTGTGCCTGCTCCTCAGTCAAAGCGAACACCCTGGCCTGCTGTCTAAGAGGCTGGCTAACTGTCTGGCTTCCCCCTGGCCTCTGCTGTGACTGAGCTGGTGCTGGCTGAAAGGAGTGGACTGCAGCTGGTCGTCTACCAGTCTGAGCCACTGATCCAGATGACTCTGCTGCCTGGGATCCCTGTGCACCTCTCTGGGGACATACTCGGGCAAAATTTCCCTGCTGTCGACATATACGACAAGAGCCAAACACTCCGCGGCACTGCTCTGTGGAATGCTTCCCTCCACAAGTGCTGCAATATGGTCCTGTATAACTTTGGCTCTGACCAGTCTGTCTCGAGCCACTGGAACTGGAAGAACTACTGCCAGACTTCTTAAACGGTCTTCCTCTGGCTTTCAAATAGTCCTTCTTTCCTCCACTGCTACTACCACTCTCAAATCTGGGAGGGGGTTGCTGTGGTATCGGTGCTGGGGCAACATATGAAGCTCCTCTCTGTCTCATCAGACCAGCTTCTGCTCTCTTTGCTCTGTTCAGGGCGTCAGCAAAGTTGTTTGGTCGCTCAGTGTTCACCAATGTAAATATTTCCGGATTCAAGCCATTGATGAACTGATCAGCCACCGCTTCTTCATTCTCGGCCACATGTGGAGCAAATCTCAGTAGTGTCGAGAATTTAGACACATATTCCTCAATGTTCAACGGCCCTTTTCTCAGATTTGCAAACTCAGCACCTTTATCTTTTCTGTATGACACAGGGAAGAATCTCTGATAGAATTCGGTTTTGAAGACATTCCAGGTAAAAGGCGTACCTCGTTGCTCCAAGGCCCTCTTGGTTGTAATCCACCAGTTCTTGGCAACATCATGCAACTGGTGTCCTATCAGTTTCACTCTCCGCTCATCAGTGTAGTCAAGTGAATCAAATAACATCTCAATATCATCAAGCCAGCTCTCGCAGTCAACGGAAGTCTCAGTACCCTTCAAAGTCGGTGGATGGAATGACTGAAATCTCTTCAGCAATGTTTCCATCGGTGTTGCTGTCACATCCATCGGATTACCGGAGGTACTACCTTGTTCTGGGGCTCTTCGAGGAGGCATATCTGATTATCGAAAAAAATTAGTAATCAAATCTGATAATTCTGTCTCAGTCCTCTTCTGATCATCTTACCTCTGATCAAGAATCGGTTCTGATTCATTCTCAATAACACACTTTACCAATCAAATCAGATAATTAAGGTAAACATGTATTTGAAAACAGTAAACATGCTAGCGCACAAAAGCAGGAAAGAAAACTCAATCTACTCCGCTCACTAGCTTTTATAGCAATCTATTCTGGTTCTATCTCAGTCTCAAGAACCTGGCTCTGATACCACCTGTTGTGGGGACCCGGACGCTAATCAATTCTTAATCATCATTAGGATCAATTTACTAATTACGTAATTAGGGTCATAAAATTTTTCTTTAATTGCGGAACGTAGTGAAAATCAAACTCCTATACACATCAGTATAAAAGTATAAATCTGGTACAACATACAATCATTTAAAACTAAGGTTTAACAACTAAATGTTAAGTGTCAAAACCCTATATACATCAAAGTCCGAAGTCTCCACTCTAATCACGAACTCTCCTCATCTCCTGGACCTTGATCCTGTCCCACCTGTTGTCATGTACACATACAGACAAGACAACAGCCGGATAACTCCGGTGAGAAATAATTCCCAGTATAAATCAACGAAACATGCGAGTATATAATCAATACAAAAGCATGAAATAGATATCAGTAACATGTACCAAATCTTAAAACATGAATCAATATAAAACCGGAAATAAACTCGTGACTCCACATCTCAGACTAGACTCACTCCTAGTCTAGGGATCCCGGTTTCAAGATGTTGGTAGTCCATAACGATTATCAGTAATAGAAGAAACTCAAATTCTATCCCATCGATTTAACCAAACATCTAGTGTCTTGACCTATCCGTCACAGACTTTGGCACACTCGCTAATACACTATCCTGTAACAGAGTGCAATGTGCCAATGACGATTCCATCACTATCCGGCACTTCTGTCCCAAGATTACTCGTCTAATACTCATCTATAACATGCTTCCTATAAATCAGTAGAGTAAGCATATCAATTCAAATCAAGGCATATAATAACAATCAGTATGTGATTTAGGGAAACCCAAGTATATCCTACTCGAGTCAATCTCCCGTACCACATTGACTTATACCTTTCGTTCCTAGTCTCGGGTCTGAAGCAATATAAGTTCTGAACTCAAGAATGTCTCTGTAAATCTAAAATGACATATCGAGAATAAGAATATCACCATTTCATTCCCAATTCAATATTGAATCTGATTACTTTGAATTTAATGCAAATCAAAGGCATAACGGCACAATACCGATATCCCCGTCAATACAATATCAACATATATCAATTACAAATCATAACCCATATCCGCTACAATCTGTAATCAATCCCTAATTCAAATCTGTCCAATTTAAATCGATATAATCAGAAATTCATAACAATTTCATAATCAATATGTTCTTCAATCTGACTTCGATTCTACGATGTTTAACATGTCCAGAACACCATATATGCATCATATCAAATTCCTACAACATCATAGTTTCAAATGATAATAGAACACAATCAAACTTACGTCCAGTTGTAGATGTCGACGCGAGGATCACAGAACTGAAGTCGGATTAAAATTTGGATAACCGAGTCAAACAAACTCACAATCCAAAGCTTGGAGGAACTTGAAAGAATTTGTAGGGGAAATTTCTATTCTTGCTACTGGTCTCAAAGGAATGAAGACTATACAAAATATATTTAACAAATTGCATGTGTGACAAGTGTCCACTCAAGTCATATTTGCACTTTAGCCCCTGAATTCTTCACTATTTGCAATTTGGTCCTCAAAACTCTTTGTAATTCTATTTCAATCCTAATTAATTACAAAAATAGTGGAATTTAATTCATCATTCCAAAATTCATAAATTAAATAATCTCGGATTAAAATGATATAAGCTTGGGCCTTACAAGCCGGGAGCCGAAGTTAGCACTAGTGGAGTTTACGTACAACAACAGCTATCAGGCATCTATCGGTATGGCTCCATACGAGGCACTTTTTGGGAGGAAGTGTAGGTCACTACTTTATTGGGATGAGGTAAGGGAAATAGCCGAGTTGGGGCCAGACATTGTCAGACAGAATGCAGAGTTCGTGGTCAAGATTCGGGACAGGATGAAGGCCACTCAGAGCCGACAGAATAGTTATGCAGATCAACGGCGCAGAGATCTAGAGTTTGAAGTGGGTGATCATGTATTCGTGAAGGTCGCGCCGATGAAGGGTGTGATGAGATTCGGGAAGAAGGACAAACTCAGTCCTATATTCATAAGACCATTCGAGATCCTAGAGAGAGTTGCGACACTAGCTTACAGAGTCGCATTACCACCGAATCTGACGGGAGTTCATAATGTGTTCCACGTCTCGATGCCGCGGATGTACCTGTCGAATGCTTCGCATGTGATGAACTATGAGCCTCTGCAGCTGATGCCAAACCTGTCTTTCGAGGAGAGACCTACCTAGATATTGGACAGGCAGGAGAGAAGGCTCCGGAACAAAGTGATCCAGATGTTGAAGGTCCAATGGCTGAATCATTCTAGTGATGAGGCTACTTGGGAGACCGAGATGAGGAGTCGTTACCGGGAATTATTCGGTGCATTTTAAATTTTGAGGAAAAAATTCAATATAAGGGGAGAGGAATTGTAAGGTCTAGAAAATTCAAACTACGTAACCTAATTGCATGCAATCTAGGGTTTTTACTAAAATATGTGTTTAATTATTTTTAATGATTAGATGCATGATCATTACATGGATAGGTGTTTTATTTCATAGTTGTTAAAGATTTCATTTATTAGGGCTTTTAGCAGTATTTCACGATCGAACGAGGAACGGAGACTGGGGACAGTTAAGGAAAAATATTTCTATTAAATAATTATTTAATATATGGTGTAATTAAGGGTGATTTTCTAAAATGAGATTTGTAGGGTATTTTTACTCATCGAGTTATATTTTAAACTTGTGCGTAAAATTTAGCAAGTCGTTGGACTTTTTGAAAGGGGATCGGTTACGGTGACCGGAAACGAAACGGAAGCACAAAAATTTTGATTTTAGCATAAAATTTTCGGCCACCTCCATATCTTGGTGTAGCAAATACAAAAACAACAAAATGTCATACATAGTGTGTTTAGAAAAATTATACCTATCAACCTCTTGAGGTTGATGAATGGCACCAACCAAGTTGTAAACAACTTGGCTCTTGAATGGATGAAGATCTACAAGCTTCCTCCTCCTTCAAAAATTAGGCCCACCACTTGCTAGGTAAATCCCTTCTTGTTTTGCACTAGAAAAACAAGAAGATTTTTCAATGAGAAGAATATTTCTTCCTCAACACTTGAAGAAGAAAAATGAGAGAAAAACTTGGAGAGAGGAGTCAAGGATTTTCGGCCAAGGTATGTGAAAAATGGGGGGAAGGGAGACTTGTCTTGGACATGCAAAAAGTTGAAAGCAAAAGTTGCATGCCATGCCTTGAAAACACAAAAAGTAGTCTCCCAACCTTTCACCTCCCATGCATGTATATTATATGGTTTTTAATCAAATTAAAAACCATGGACTAAATTTAATTATCTCAAACATATTTGAGACTAATTAAACATTACTTGAATTTACCCAAGTCCCACTAGTTAAATAATTATTTTAATTGAGCTCTACAAGACT
>NC_133322.1:11885511-11976022 GCF_012295235.1 Primulina huaijiensis
GTTTCGACAGAACACCCAACCTTGCCACCTGATGACCCCTTGAGAGTCGGTAAACAAGTCAAAGTGTAATTCTAGCACATAGAGTCTCAATGTTGTCCCGGGTCATAAGGACTAATGGTGTACAACCATAAACTAGGACTTTTCCACTCGATAAGTGAGAACCACTTGGAAAATCCTTTATGGAGGGTTGTTCAGTGCACTCTACAAGGAGCACCTATCTGCATGCTCGGACATCACAATGTCCCCTACCAATGAAACATGGTACTCACATCGCAGATACTAGTCTCGAACTCGAGCGGCCTATATCCTTCTTAGCGGCGGCTAAATCGACTAGGAACTGTTTAGAATATACAGTATTCCAAATATGAGTTTCATGATACTCATCACATGAGCATCTCATATTCTTTCTACTATTTGTATATTCAAGGACTTTATCTATGCAATTAGCATGGGTATACAGATAAAGATGTGCCAAAACAATAATTTCTAATATTATTAAAATAAAGATTGCTTATACATAGAGTTTCATTGTGAATACTCGGCCAACACTTGGCTCGACGTGCACCTACTCTAACATTTTTTGAGGGTTCGGGCATTATTTTCAAAAACGTGCCTAAATAAAATATTTTACGGGAGTGTTTTTGGGCCTAATGGGACTATTTTATTACTTAATGGGCCTAAAATCCTACTTAATCTCATTATTCTTAGTTAAGGGCTCATTATACTAAATATAATATACCTAATCTACCTCCCAAAAACCTTAAACTCCCCAGTAAGCATTTCGGCCACCTCCTCTCCATTTTCAGGAGCTGGTTCGAAAATTTCAGCAAACATACCTTCGAATTTTCTCAAGTTTCTTTCAAAAGATCTCTTCCCCGTCCCTCTGGTGCACGTTCTACGCGATTATATGGAGGTTTTCTTGCTTTATATACATAAATGCATACCCTATACCTCACTTTTCTCATCATTAACATCATTATATGTTTAATTGTGTGTATATTCATTAAAAATATCAGCCCTAATATTTTATGTGCATTTGGACCGAAAATTTCATGAAAATCCTCCACCTTTCTTCATGTAATCTCATGATTTTATTATGGTTGAAGTGCTGCCACATCTTTGAAGTTTTAGGATCATGTTATATCAATTTTCGAAGAACTATAGAGAGTATATCAGTTTTGGATCGAGGAAGGTAAGGCCGAATGTATGTGCTTTGTTCTAGGGTAGAGTAATCACTAGATCGGGTGAAAGGGGATGGTAGCGGTGCAGGAGACGTGCCATGGACGTGGAGTAGACCCCGGTGTGTCTGAGACACGGCCTGGAACAGCTCGTGCATGGCTGGTCTCGGGTTAGGAGGAAATCGAAGAAGCTTGACTCGATTTAGGGTTCGACGAGGGAGTTTCGGATGCATCGCGTACCACCGTGTGCATGGGGTTAGATTCCATGGCTAGGTCCATCCAAGAGGGTACAGAGGTGGACTAGGAAGGGTTGGTTCGAAGCTAGTCCATGATGGTTAGGTGTAGAGTCGAGTTTTTAGCTTGATATGGTAACTAGGGTTCAATCCTCTAGGGTGCAGAAAAGTTCAGCGGCTGGTCGAGGTCTTTTGAAGGGCTTAGGTGGTCTGAAATAAGTAGTTTAAGGGATGGTCACGTAGGTTCGAGTCATGATTTAAGTTTGGAAAACTTTGGTCGAGTTTCGAGTTAATTCAGATTAAAACCGGGACCCCGATCCTTGTTCTAAAACGAATTATAGAAGTTCTAGCATGGTCCCGAGTTTACGTCTAAGAAATGGTTATAAATATGTTTTGAGGTGTTTTAATAAGTTTGGTTGGCTTTGGGTCGAAATTTTGAGGTCTAGGGGTAAAACAGTCAATTATGGTTTCCGAGGGCAAAATGGTCATTTTCACCCTGGTCGAGTTAGCAGTCCTGGCAGCGCCCTGATCACCAAAATTTCATGTTTAAATTGTATAAGTTAAGATGAACATGAATTTTTATGAAAATACGTTGCATGCTTGGTTTTAAAAAAATGTATGTATATGCATGATTTTTATAAGTGATGAATACGATGACATATTTTTGAAGGAGGGGAGTTGGTTGTGACTAATACGAACATGAACATGAACGTGAACACAAACATGTAAGACCAAGGCTCAGTGGATGGGTAAAACTGTCGCTGATGTCCTCCCTGCTAGGTACAGCGGTTATACGTAGATGTATAAATCGAATTAGAGCTGATACGAAAGTCACAACTAATAAACTAAATTAAATAAAAGAAAATGAACACGTATATGTTGATATGATGAGATATGTTATGGATAATTTTATGCTTTGACAGGTTATGTCTAAGTTCATGCTTTCAAGATCATGACATGTATTTTAATTACAGTATTTTTCACTGTAGCGTGTTACGTATATGTACTTGATATAATAGTTCAGGTGTGTTGAGTCTTTAGACTCACTAGGTGTGAATGATGCAGGTGAGCCTGATGATGTGAGGACCTTATGCTTTCCGCTTTTATGATTCAGGAGTGATACATTATGTTTTCTACGTTTCGCATCTTTTCATATGTTGATGATCTGGCAGGGTTTTGAATACTGTGTTCGAGTTCTTTTAAAAACATTAGTTTAGAGTTGAGATGAAATTTAGATTTTTATTTAACTGCAGTATTTTTATTCAGTAGTTGAATGACTTTTTAAAATAATAGATCGACAGCTTTTATTGCATGCATGTGTTTGAAAATATTTTCGAAAAGAGTTTTTTTAAAAAAATTCAATTAATATTTTAGTATCAGACGTCACAAGTTATTTGTTTAGTGTTGTGTTGAAAGTACTCTATGTTTTGGCACTGTGAGGATTCAAGTAGATATGGGTGGAATACCAAGTTATGATAAAGTTTATGACCCTTACACGGTAGGATTGTAACTGTTATATGATCTCGTCCTCTTAGAGAAGTAAAAATTAGGGACTAATATAAGTAAACTACGAAAAGTAGAGAAATCTTAGTACTTAGGCCAAGATATACTTATGTTATGTTTGTTATATGTGGAACGAAATATGTTATGCATGGCATGAATTTTTTAAAAATCATGTATGTTTGATATGTATATGCTCGAACGGTCCCCAATTACCGAGTGACGACCATATCACTCATCCCTTACTTTACACACCCTAGATAAGACAGAAGAAGAAATTAAGGAACAAGAGCAAGACAAGTTTTGGGGCTGGTAGTGAATGCATAAAGAAGTTTAATTAAGAATATGTTCTTTTAAGTTTTATTTTTTTAATGTTGTAAAACACTTCCGCATCTTTTCATCATTTTAAGTATTCATGTTGTAAAGAATATGCAATTTATATGGCATTTATGATATAAACTGATTTTGGATTGTACTGTACTACGAGGTTTGTTGTTTGATGATTATGTGTGATTGTTGAACAAAGCCAGTGTCGACTAATCCCGAGCTCGAAAAGTGACAGTGTGTGCCCTTTATCATAGTCCAATATATCCTTAATTCAATGAAGGACATGTGTCCAATGTGATGTCAAAGTTATTAGAATACCAACCCTAGCGAGGGTACCTTGTTTTATTTGTTGCCAAATCATTAGTATACCCTCACTTAGCATATGACATAATCACATATTCGCTTGTATGATGTAATGTCTCTAGTCCTAAAAGGAAATCGAAGTATCGATAATAGTGTTACTTTTTTTTTAAAAAAATCATTATTTTGGTTAAATCAGTGTTTTTAAAACCAAACCAGATCTTACGGTTCGATCAGGAACCGACAGTTCCTGGCCCCCTTCCAGCCTTGTCACGGACCCTAGAGGGTCAGCTCCTTGGCTGGAAACAATCCATTCACGACCACGCAACCCCAAACCTCCGATCTCTCCAAACCCGAGCCCTCATACACTAAGCATCGATCGGCCCTCAGTGATTTCGACCCTTAGCCAACTCCAGCCCCTTGATACCTTAGTACATGATGTTATCAGTCCCTTAGCAACTTGGAATTGGCAACCCCTCGCACAAGATCAAGAAAACGTGAGCTGCACACAAGATAAATGCATTTACGTGTCAAAACCTTTACGAGAACGATGCCAAAAGAGGGACCAACCAAAATTCATGCAAAAATGTAAACATCAGCATAAAATCATGGTGTAAATGATCAGAAAAGAGATACATGGTGTGCCTTAGCGTTTAAATGATCAAAAGCTTGAATATCTACGCGCGGGACATGAACTAGAGAGGCGGGGAAGGCGTTTTCTTGAAAATAATGAGGGGGAGGAAGCTTGGTGATGCAAAGGGGAGGGAATGCTGCTGTTTCATGTGAAGGAGCTTCTGTAAAGAGATGTGGGCGGCCAAGGTAGGTTTAGGGTTTAGTTTAGGTGTTAATTAGTTAAATAAAATGTATTAATGGGCCCTAATTACATTTTAAGAGGATTAAAAAGGGTTTTGAGCCCATTAAACAATAAAACCAACCCAAAAATCCCAATAACACTCTCGAAAATATTTTTTTTAGGTATGTTTTTGAAAATATTGTCCGAGTTCTCAAAAATTCCCTCGAATCGATAAAATTTGCGTACTGGCTAAAAATATAACCCGACGGGTAAAAATATCCAAACAAGGCCCATTTTTCAAAAATAATACTTAAAAACACCTCATAATAAATAATCAAAAATAATTATTGAATAAAAATATTTTTTCTGAATATCCTCGGTCTCCGTTCCCCGTTCGAGCGTGAAATGCAACTTAAAATCTTAATGCATGAAACTTTAAATAAACCATGAATTGAAACACAAATTCATGAAATAAACATGTATTTAATGCATTAAAACAATTTAATAAAATTAAAAAAAATTTAATAACTAGCATGAATGTGGTTTATGTGGACCTTCAAATTTTCGGGACACTAAACATCCAGTCCAAGGGCTGTGGGGATCGCTGTCGGCCCAGTACTGTGGTTAAATTTGATCAAACGATTTATGTTATGGGCCACTTGCATTGAATAGAACTCTACGAAAAATAATTACGATTATGGTTATTATGAAGAACATGAAAATATGATTTTATGGAACATGAAAATATGATTTTATGGAATTGTTTATGCAGGGGGTCACGTTATACATATTTATGTTTATATTATGCTATGTGCGAGTTATGTTTAAGTTGCATGAATTTTATTACATATTACTTGTTATTCACGATTTATGCATGCTGAGTCATTAAGCTCACTAGACTTGATCGATGGAGATGATGTAGTTGAGGAGACTGGAGGTGATGACTAATGAGTAGGCTCGGACTACCGGAAGTGCAAACCGGATTATGCACATTTTAAAAAAAAATTCTCAAATTTTATGGCTTCGTATTGGTGACTAGTAACTTGAGACTTTTTATATTATGTTGGTATTTTCAAATTCTGGTGGATGTTTTTAACCTGGATTTTATAGTTGTGGTTTTTAAAATGGTAGAGTTTTCATATTAATTTTATTTTAGTATAGATGATGACCGTTAATTTATTTTATGAGTTATATATATAATAATTATTTAATACAAAAATTTTAAATTTTTCTGTAAATATTAAAGTAGTAGTATTTTAAGACACAATTCTTCACAAATTATATGTGTATTATTTAGCTTTTAAATTTTTGACAAATATTTGTTTATTTATGTGCTTATTTAAGATTTTTAAAATTTAAAATATATTGTTTACTGTTGATAGGATCGGTTAATAGCTGCAAGTGTATTTAGAAAAGGGGTTGAACAAACACTTAAATATTTTCACTGCTTCTTCGAATATTGAGTCAGTTTAGTGATAAACTGAAACTCGAGAATCTTGTCAGTCAATATCAGTTGGTTAACAAGAAATTGTGCGGAAGTAAATCAACTGAAAGATAGAATATAAAACTGAAATAGGAACACAAGAATTTTTTGGATATTCAGAGATTTCAAACACTCCTACGTCACCCCTTCTATCACAAAGATAGGACATTCACTAAAAGGTCTTGATCAATACAAGGAATTGCAAGGACCCACTTCAATCTTGGACTTAACAATGCCAAACTGAAACTCTTAGTTTACAACTCAGTTCACAGTTTACAACTGGACTTACAAAAATACTTAGCACAACTGATCTCTGTAAGATCGAGTTTTACAACAGAAAGTATGTGCTAGACGCTCTGAATATAGCCTGAATGCTATTTGATAAAACAGTAAGTGTGAGCTTTGATTTTTTGATAATTTCAACAGAGTGATTGCAAGTAAGTCGTGAGTTTTATAGTGTCTCGTACTTGTTCAGTTGCTCTTCTCTGCTATTTATAGGCTTCTCTTCCAACGGTAACAATAAATATATTTGAATCTTTTCTTTCCGTTATTTGTCATGTCAACATTCTTCTGACATTCGTACACAGCAGCTTTTATGAAATGCGGCACTCCCACTGTAAGTTGCAGTTTGTTTTGTACTGTTGTCAGTTGGATGTCCTTGTTGTTGACGTGTACAGTTGAGAGATCAGCTGATTGGCAAACAACTGTTTGTAGAAACTGATCAGTCAGTTGTCTGCGTAGCTTAGTCTCGTTTGTTCAGTTGCCTTAGATTTTCTTCACATTAATCTTCAGTTAAGGCAATCAGTTAGTACGCGTATTTTGATCAGTTACCACGAGTCTTCTCAATCAGATAGTTCGATCTAATAAAAAATCAGTTTGTCAAACCACCGAAATTTACTTTCCAACAACTGTATTATTTTAATATTTTATATAATATAACATCTTTTTTTATACGATCATCCGGTTGAACTGTTCCAACCAATTGAACCATTTTTTAAGGTAGAACGGTTCGATTACCGGTCTGGTTATGAAAAAATTGTTTTGGAACATAAATTTTATATTTTGGTGTTAACAAATAATTAAGGCAGAAGTGATTTAAGCTAAACTGAATTCCAAACCAAACATAATTGACTATGTCCATAAGCTAAACTGATTTACATAAACTGAACTAGTCGAAGTGAACTAACTCGGACCCAAATTGAAGTATCACTTATTAGTCTATCAATTTTCATCATTCAGTTTCAAGGACATCGATTTACATTAGAGGGCTAAACTATTTTTGGATAATTTTTTCCATGCCTTGCTGACAAAACTAGAATCAAACTTTTTAAGAATGTCAGGAATGATGATCTGGACAAAAGACGCAGAAACTGCTACATTATTTGGAACAAATCTTTTTTCAAGTTTGTGACCGTTTCAGTTTGAAAACTTTAAATATAGACGCGGTTCAGATGAGCATGGTGGCGAAGTTAAGGAAATTATCAAGTTTCAAGAACACTTACCAAGTCTCAAAGTTCAAGAAAAAAATTTCTCATACACTAAGGCACACTTTAAAAAGTTGTATCTGATCATTAATGATCATTAATTGCTAGGAATTCTTAGTAAGTTATATTCTAGAATAGTTTGTATATTGTTTCTTCGTTCGGTTGAGTAGACTAAGAGTTTCAGTTTTGGCAATGTTAAATTCAAACTGAACTGGGTTTTGCAAATTGCTTGTAAAAATCAAAGCATTCTAGTGTTAGCCTTCCCTAAAGGAAGAAGGGGTGACATAGGAGTTTAAGTTCCCCGAATATCCGGAAACAAATTTCCATACATTTTACATTCAGTTTACCTAGTCAAACCATTATTTGAATTGTTCTGATTTGTCAGTTTGGATTTTTTCTACACTTATTTTTGTTAGTCAACTGATATTGACACTCGAGAATACATTGTCTAGTCACTAACCCGAATTAATTAAAGTTAAAAAATTTTTTTTGCAAATGTTCATTCAACCCGCTTCTGAACACTCAATAAATCCTATCATGTGGTATCAGAGCGAGACTTATTCTCGAATCTAAACATTTCTTTTCAAATGACTTTATTCAGCAAAATCCAGATGTTCTCCAAGGAAGATTTTTGATGACTGGAATATTAGATTTCATGCTCATTTAGCTCCTCAAGATGATGACACGTGGTTCGTTATCACGGATGGACAAATGAAGATATTGAAAGGCAATACAGCAATAGACATCAGTGATGGTGCTCCCCAAATGTTAGAAACCAAGGAGTGACTGGACGAATGATGACAAGAAAAAAGCCAATCTGGATAATGTCGTTAAGAAAATTTTGTACAAAACTCTTGACATAAACATATTTAACAAAATAAAAAATATTAATACTGCAAAAGAAAGTTGGGTAAAATTGATTCTGTTGTGTGAAGGTAATGAACAGACCAAAGAAAACAAACTCTCTGTGGCCATACAGAAGTTTGAAAAGATCAAGATAAAACTTGGAGAATCAATGTCTGATTTTGATGAGAGAGTTAGTAGAATCGTGATTGAACTCAGTGCACTTGTAAATTTGTACAACAACCGAGAAGTGATCTTGAATGTGATGAGAGAACTTCCAAAATAATGGGATGTCAAAACTATAGTAATGTGCGAATCAAAAGATTTTATCAAGATGGAACTTCATTACTTGTTTGCAGACTTAAAACATTATGAATTTGAATTGCATACAAGAGATGATGATCAATCTATCTCTCAGTTGACTAAGACCCAAACTACTGTTAAATAGGAACCTTAGCTTTCAAATGAAAAATCAGATGAACAATTAAGCATTGATGCCATGTCATTATTTGTTAAAAAGTTTAGAAAATTCCAAAGGAAGAATCAAGGATCCCACTGAAAATCTTACAAAAAAAAGGAGTCAACTGATGGCTCCAATGACTGTTTCAACTGTGGCAAAATTAGCCACTTCATAACATACGGCCCTAAAACAAGGAAGGGTGATAGGAGGTCATTTGAGAAGTGCAAGAGATCTTTTGACAAGAAGATGAGGTCCAAGGATGAAAAGAAATTGTTCAAGAAGAAGCGTTACCAGAAGGTGTTGGTAGCAGAGGAAAGAGAGTCAAAGTGGGATGACTCAGACTCTGAGTCATCTGAACTAGAAATCTCAAGAAATTCGAGTGATGATGAGGAAATGAAGTTCTTGATGGCCAATGATGCTGAGCTAGAATCTTCCAATGAACATTTATTTGATTTTAGCTAAACTTATTTCACTAGAAATGATCTTGTCACTGCATTTTATGAGATGATAAATGAGTATTAAAGATTTTTTCTCTCATTTCAAGAAGTTAAAGCTAAGCAAACTAATCCGCCAGACAACAAAACTGAACCTAACTAGGAACATTCTAGTGAAATGTTGAGTCTAAAGGTAGAGACTGCTAAACTAAAAACTGAGAATGAAATAATACATGATGAAAGAGGTTAAAATTTGAGAACATAAAGCCAACTGAACTAGTTTCATCCCGTAATAAGTCTTCATTTTCAAAATCACAATTGCAAGAGTAGCTGAAATAAATTGGAGACAAAACTGGTCTTGATTTCAACAACAATGTGAAGGATCGAGTGTGCTAGTGCCTTTGAAAGCATTTCAAACACTATATTCTCCAATGAGCTGTAATAGCTCGTGCTCTAAGAATGTTAACACCGATGAATTAAATCGAGTTTGGTTTAAAAAACCAAGAGGAAGAAACTAGAAGTAATCCTTCGTGAAGAAGAGTGTTATTAGAAAACATTTTAACTTATGTAAACTGAATAACTGAAAAATGGTAGATTAGTTTTTGCATTCAACAGTTCAGTTATGGTGACAACTAAACTGACGAATACTCTAACTGATCCAAGCAATTTGAAAACAACAGTTAATCAGTTAAATACAAAAGACATATTTATGGATGTTCGGAGTCTTCAACTGCTCCTACGTCACCCCTTCTACCTCCACGGGTAGGATCCACTACAAGACTTTGATTTATACAAGTCTTTGTACGAATCAAGTCAGCTAGGACTTACACTACTGCCTAAACTGAACTCCTAGCTACGACTGAAGGCAGCACCTTCCAGCCAACACTTCTTTAACGTCTATGTGTCAAAGACTACATACACAAGTTTAACGTCTTTGTGCAAGACGGTATTTAAGTGGTTGAGAGTGTTTGCGTGTGAGAACTGAACAAGGATGTTCTCACATACTGAGGGAAATAAGCTTCTACACTAAGCTGATAACACATTGAAGTGTCCCTCTGGGTTGATTGCTTCAGTAAGCTGATTTGCACTATGTGTGCCCTTTCTTTTCTCTCTTGTTTTATTCTTGTTCTTTTTCTTATTCTTGTTGTTGAGTCTTAACCGATCTTCTCTTTATATAGGCGGAACAAACTAATCGTACAATGAGACTCATTTATTGCATCCGTTGCATATTGAATTCGTTTCTTGGACTTTGTGTCTCGACTTTTCGACTGCCCTTCTGAAACGTTTTGTCTTTAATGTTCTGACGCAACGTCCATTATTGTCCTTTCACTAGATAATGACTTTGTACTTTCACGCATATCTGGAATCCAGTGAAAGAGTTTGTCTTCATCTACAATTGAAAGATTCTGATTGATGCTTCGGACTGGTCAGCTGAACTGATATTCAGTTGGGCTGATTAAATCAGTTGACTCGTCAGTTAAACTGATTTCACTCTCGTTCAGTTGAATTGATCAGCTCGGTTTCTTCATCAGTTGAACACTCTTTCGGCTGGCCAGGCTTCCGAGGTTTTCCGGCTGAACCACCTATCAACTGGACAATCAGCTGGACTGCTCAATTGACGTAACAGTTAGACTGATTCAGTTTGTGCGATCAGCTAGGTCTTCAGTTTGCGATGTAGATAGCTCATGATTGATCCTAGCTTCTGCACACTAAGTTAGATTATTAGTAACACAAAATAACAAGTTTTGTTAACATCAAAATCAAGATTGCGAACTTGAAAAGTTCCAACACAATGAAAGCATTGCTGAGACAAGTACTCAACCAACATTGTAAATGTGAAAAAGAAAGTATCTTCATTTTGTTAAATCTAGTTAGGTAATTGAACACAAAGAACTCATCCCTCAAGTTGTAAAGCCTGCTGAAAATATGAATAATGACGAGAAGTTTGATATTGGTTATGTAGAACCCGTAAACAAGACTACGTATAAGCCATGCATAAATTCTAGTATTTTAAATTAAAAATGGTTCTTTATTATTTAAAGCATTTTTTTTTTTTTGATAGTCATGATTATTTATTTTAAATCGCATAAGTTTAGTTTTATCCTTTCAGTTAATTAAGTGAGGCCGGACTGGAGTTGGAGTTTTAAGATAAAATTTAATGATAAGTAAATATTCCTAGAATTTATTCATGATAAAGGATAATTTATTTTAATGTAAAAGAATGTTTAAGAATTTAATTAATTAATTAGAGTTAAGTAGTAAATAAATTCTTCTATATACAATAATTTAATTAAAAGCCTAAATTAAAATATTTGACCAATTGAGATAAGTTAATCTAGGCTTATTTTATTTAAAAATTGTAACTTAACATGTTAGTGAATTTAAATTAAAAATTTGCCATGCATACAAGATAATCACTATCCTAAATTAATTATTTAGTTCACTAAAATACTTAATGGGTAGATAAAACTATAAAGATTTAAAATACAATAATTAAGCAATATTCCACCCCATTTTGATAAGCAAAATTCGGCGACCTCATAGCAGATATGAAAAGTATTTGACAACTCACCACTTGATTCATTTCCTTAATCTTTTCTTGGTAGATAATTCCTCCACCTTTCTAATCACCAATAATTAATCAATTAAGCAATATTCCACCTTGTACCTAGACTCAATTTTCGGCCACATCCCATTTAAATTATCCCTCAAAATCCTATGATATCAAACCATTTCCTTATCTCACAAATTCAAAGAAAGCAAGATTGATCTTGCCATTTAATTCCCTTTTATCTTGCAACCTTCTCTTCATTTTCCCTAGCCATTCTCCCCAACCCATGAAAGGGGATCGGTTACGGTACCGGTTGCGCAACGGAAGTTTAAAAATTTGTTTTTCAACAAGCAAAAACCGAGTACCATATGTAGTGGTGTAGCAAATACAAAAACGCAAAATGACATTCATAGTATGTTTAGAAATGTACCTATCATTCTCAAAGATTGATGTAATGGCTCCAACCAAGTTGTAAACAACTTGGCTCTTCAAAGGCAAGACAAATCTACAAGCTCTCCTTGTTCTTGAGTCCTTCTTTCAAAATCAAGCCCACCACTAACTAAGAAGATCCACCTTACACTTGCACTAGAAAATGTAGGGCATTTTTCTTTGAAAATATAATTGTTTCTCCAACTATTGAAGAACAAGATGAGAGAAAAATTTTGAGAGAATTGTTCTCTAAATTTCGGCCATCACCATGGGATGAGGAGAGAAGAGGTTTTTCTTGGTATATGAAAAAGTTAAAAGTGAATATGAGAGACACATGCCTTGTTTATTGAAAAAGCTTGTCTCCCAACTCTTCACCTCCCCATGCATATTATTTTTATTTGGGCATGTATCAATTATAAAGCCCATGGACTTTATTTAAATCTCTCAAACACATTTGAGACCATTTAACATTTACTTGATTTTACTCAAGCTCACTAGTTTAATAATTATTTCTAATTGGGCTCTATAAGGCCCAATGTAATTTAATTAATCCAACACTTGAATTAATTTCATTATTTGGACTCTACTAGGTCCACTAGTGTATAATTAATTCAACACTTTGAATTAATTTAATTTAGTCCATAATAATGTTTATGAAAATCACAATTTTCAAATACATTACTTGTTTGGCCAACTTTTAATTTAGGAACACTTCCTCAAATTAAAAGTTACATTCTCTCATATAAGTCATACTTCTATTTTTTCTTACGCCTATAAACTCTTTTATAAGCCGTTCAACACATTGAACTATTTTACTTCTCAACGGGATCTAGAAAGCTAGTACTTGTGTGGCCCTCAATGGTTCATTGATACAACTAGCCATGGGTTCACATCTCTATGTGATTCGGACTAAACATGTCCTTATTTAAGCATACTCTAATTGCTCCATTCTTACTTATCAACTCCTTGATAACAAGAACGTCAGAACTCAAGTCTGATAGTACCCAACCAATCATGTTAATCGCCTAGCAGCATCGCTTACATGATTCCCTAGGTATCAAATGATAGTGCCTGCAAGAACCATTCAATTATGGTTAGCGTACAGTACGGTCTCTTCAACTCATATATCCCGAACGATTCGACAACTATTGGTATATCGAGAGTTGTCAATGAATCGATACTATGTGTCATGTCGTAGTTGCATCGATGTTGTAATCTATGAAACCCCTTTCATAATTACCACCATATTCTGATCAGAGATTTCAAACTACATACACATAGGACATCCATACCCGAAGGTAAGCGGTGAATCCCCGACTACAATGCATCGACTCCTATATGTTTCGCCAGAACACCCAACCTTGCCACCTGATGACCCCTTAAGAGTCGGTAAACAAGTCAAAGTGTAATGCTAGCACATAGAGTCTCAATGTTGTCCCGGGTCATAAGGACTAATGGTGTACAACCATAAACTAGGACGTTTCCACTCGATAAGTGAGAACCACTTGGAAAGTCCTTTATGGAGGGTTGTTCAGTGCACTCTACCAGGAGCACCTATCTGCATGCTCGGACATCACAATGTCCCCTACCAATGAAACATGGTACTCACATCGCAGATACTAGTCTCGAACTCGAGCGGCCTATATCCTTCTTAGCGGCGGCTGAATCGACTAGGAACTGTTTAGAATATACAGTATTCCAAATATGAGTTTCATGATACTCATCATATGAGCATCTCATATTCTTTCTACTATTTGTATATTCAAGGGCTTTATCTATGCAACTAGCATGGGTATACAGATAAAGATGTGCCAAAATAATAATTTCAAATATTATTAAAATAAAGATTGCTTATACATAGAGTTTCATTGTCAACACTCGGCCAACACTTGGCTCGACGGGCACCTACTCCAACAACCCATTCTCTCAAAATTTTCAGTCTCTTTCAGCAAGAAAAATCGTATAAAGCTAGAGGAAAAATAAGAGAGAAAAACCAGAAAGTGAAGCAACTCCGTCTCCGCCGCGCCGCTTCGTTGTATTGATTTGTTTTTCATTTCAAACAAATCTAAGACATGTTTATATTTTCTTTTGCTCTTCAATCAAGCCATATAGGTATTTTAAAACATCACATATGCATGATTTTGTATAGCAAAAAAAAAAATCGAAATGTTTCTGCATCATGAACAAAAATAATTCTGCACAGAATTTTTCGACACCCACATGCACTTCACGGTTTCTGCTTGTGTTTATGGTTTCAGGGTTGGCACGATTTTCAGGGGCTCAAGGCTACTTTTAGACATGATATAGGGTGTGCTATAAAGGTGTTAGTCCATTGGTTTCACTCCCTTCCCCCCCAGCAGCACGTTATGACATCAACTTCAGCAGCTGCCATTTCGAGTCTCAAATTCGGATTCTTGCTTGTCGAAGGCGAGTGTTCTGATCTTGGCTGCCCTAGGGGCTGTAGCCATGGTTCGAACCTCTCCTTGGCATGTCTAGGACCTGACCAAGATTCCTTTTAATGGCTCGGTTCACAGTCCCATCGGTTTTAAAAACAAAACAAGAACAGCGCCCCATCGGTATTCATTTTTCTGGTCATGGTTGTGTGTGGAGCTTCGAATTTATGGTGTCAAGTGGGTTATGGTTGGCTTATAGCCCTTAGCCATGACTCATGCAACACTTTAGCATGTCTAGCATGGACCATGGTTAACCTCATAGCCATTGGATCCTTCATTTGACAGTAAAACAAGCTACAACCCCCATGGTTCAGCATGAGTTCTCGGGTGGGGCTACGGGTTTGTCGTAGGTTTTGGCTTGAATCGTGGTTGGCCTAGGGCCATTAGCCATGGTTCAAACCATACCTTAGGGTGTTGGTAAGAGGCTCTGGCTGGTGGTTCAAACCCCAATGGCCGATAGTCTCGAGACGAAGCGACGAAATCTCAAGAGCTGCTGCTGTATTTTATTGGACAGCATGTTTGGCTTCGGTTCAGAGGTCACGTACGAGTTCTTGGTTGGCTTTTAGCCTATGGCCTTGAACTGGACAGTACCTCATCTAGTTAGAAAGGTCATGTTTTTGTCCGTTCGTGATTTGGTCAAGTTTAGATGTCGTACAAGAATTTACGGTGCAATGTGCCAAAGTGAATCTCGAAAGAGCGTTTCACGTTTTGGCCTCCATTCACCAAAATTTCGACTTGTACAACTTTAGGAGCATTATTTCATCCTTTTAGGTGTAATTTAATCATGACTAAATGATGGTTCGGTGTTGGTTCGGGTTGACACGGAGTCATGGTTAAATACTAAGTCGTTGAGCGTAATTGTCTCGTTTTTGGGTTCAATTACGAAGTTTTGGTCAAGTTAAATCATTTGCATATTTTTCATGTTAGAATTAGGGCGCAGCGAGCTTGGGAACGATCCAACCCATTTGGTAAATTAATACATGATGTTTAATTATGTTATTTAATTATATTACGTGCATAAAATATAAAATATTCTATTTTGAGATTTATGTGATATTGCTTTTGGTCACCTCACTATCATGGGATTGCAGCTTATCATGGGATGATTACCTCACCCGGTGGTCACTAACCGGTTCATGTTCATTTATTGGTACGGATATCCAGTCCAAGGGCTGGGATGATCTCTACCGCCCAGTGCTGTGGTTTAGTCTGATCAGGCGATTCAGTTCAGTTCATGGGCCACTTGCGTAGAACAAAATCTCAACAGAAAATTATTACATGCTATTTCATGACAGGGCTCTACGGAGCAAACGTTTCACTTACGATTTTCAGTTCAGTTATGCACGTATTTATAATTATTCATGACACGCATTATGACACGATATTTCCACGTTACATCTTACGACATGATATCTTTACATGGCATGAAATTTTATGATATATGTACTTGTTATTTACAATATATGCATGCTGAGTCTTTAGACTCACTAGACTTCATTGTTGTAGGTACTGATGAGGTCGGGACCGAGTGCGGGGACCAGTGAGCCATCGTGGGTTGGCAGTAGTAGGAACCCGAGGACCTCATTTTCAGCACTTACTATTTTTATTTCAAACTCAGTTTTTATTTTGTTGAAATTATTTTAGTTGTTACTTTAAAACAAATATTTACTTCCGCTGCTACTTTAAACATTGGATCTTTTTACAAGTTTATTTTATGAATGAGGCTTTTTATTTAATCAAAGATAAAATTTTAAATTTTTCCGCAAATTTTCAAGTACAAAATACGGGCCTCTATAGCTGGTATCAGAACCTATGTTCTTGTAAAGGGTTATACCACTACTGACTTCAAGAAGCTCACGAATTCACGCCTTTGGTCTGTAAGTTTTACATTTATACATTTTGTTTAAAGCATGAAATATTTTAACAGCATGTTTTCATGAAATGTTTTACGTCAAGATTTTAATTATGCAGTATTTATTTAAATTTAAAGAAATAATGGAGATTATGCATTTTAGTTACGTATGGATTATGTATGGAACAGTATGCCTCCTAGACGTATCCTTGAGCGCGCGAGAGATGATGAGCCTCGTCACGAGGACGGTGAGAATCAGAGGCAGGAGAGGAATGGACCTCCACCCCCTCCACCAGACACGAATGACCAGATGCTAGCTGGGATGGCTCAGTTCTTCGCACAATTTGCGGGGAATAATGCTGTGGCAACAAGGCCGACAGGGCCCGAGGCTACTTATGAGAGGTTTATGAAGATGCGTCCGAAGGAATTTTCAGGGACGATAGATCCCATGATTGCCGAGGGCTGGATCAAGTCCCTCGAGGTTATCTTTGAGTTTATGGAGCTTGGGGATGCGGACAGAGTTCGTTGCGCCACCTATTTATTCGGAGGAAATGCCCGCTTATGGTGAGAAGGAGCATCAGTAGGCCTGAACTTGGCTATTTTGAGCTGGACGCGCTTCATGGAGGTATTTTACTCCAAATATTTTACTGACGAAGTGCGTTCTAGAATGACCAGGGAGTTCATGACCCTGAGGCAGGGAGATCTGACGGTTACGGAGTTCATCCGTAATTTTGAGAGGGGCTGCCATTTTGTGCCCCTGATTGCGAATGATGCGAGTGCCAAGCTGAGGCACTTTCTAGATGGACTACGGCCGGTCTTGCGCCGTGATGTTAGGGTGGCTGGCCCTACTACCTTTGAAGTCGCTGTTTCCAGAGCTCTTGCTGCAGAGCAAGATCAGATTGACATTGAGAGGGATCGCCAGGGTAAGCGACCAGTTCCAAAACCACAACGCCCTCCTCCTCCTCAGCAGCAGCAGCAGCATAAGAGGCCTCATCACGGCCTGCCCAGGAACAGAGGACCGCAGCAGCGGCAGCAGGGACGCGCAGGCCCGATGACCTTTGAGCACCCAGTCTGTCCCAAGTGCACACGCCGCCAGCCTGGAGCATGTATGTATGGCTCAGGGAAGTGTTATAAGTGTGGGAGCCTAGACCACTTGCTGCAGCAGTGCCCTCAGACGAATCTGCCTACCCAAGGCAGAGTTTTTGCCCTTCATGCGACAGAGACGAACCCGGAGACCATGCTTATGACAGGTAACTTAACGCTTTAAGTTAATAATTAGATTTCAATGTTTTGGGAATTGGGATTAATATTTTGAACTTAGAATTTCGTTAGGATTGCATGCTCTACTCAGTTTTATTTTTGGGAATTTAAGTTAGAAAAATTTTGGCTTTTGCATGTCTATAAGTTAATTCTTGTGATTATTGGGTTCAGCTTGATGTTCCAAGCTTTCAGGGAGAATTTTTATAGCAGGCTCAGCTACGAAAGCCTTGATAGATTCAGGGGCTACTCACTCGTTTATTTCGGAGGTCTTTGCTAATTTTCTTAAAGTCAAAACCATTGTGCTAGATGTAGCCTATTCAGTAGTATTGCCTTCTAGTGAAGAGATGGCAGCTACCAATGTGATCCGAGAAATAGATCTCGAGCTTCATGGCAATCTCGTTTATGCGGATCTGATTGTCTTACCGATGCCAGAGTTTGACATCATTCTGGGATGGACTGGCTACTAAGGAACAGAGTTTTGATCGATTTTCAGTGGAGATCTGTTCTAGTCCGACCGCCTGGGATGACGCAGTTCTTATTCGAGCTAGACAGGTACTTTCCTTTACCGCGCATTATACCTTGTGTCCAGGCTAGGAAGCTCATGCATAGAGGGTGTCTTGCATTTTTAGCGACTTTTGTATCCGTCCCCGAGGCACCCAGACAGTCAGCCTCCGATGTCCCAATTGTTAGGGATTTTCTAGACGTGTTTCCTATTGACGTCTCTGGTATGCCACCCGAGCGAGAGGTGGAGTTTCCTATTGAGCTTATGCCAGGTACGGTACCGATCTCAAAAGCGTCGTACCGATTAGCACCGATGGAGATGGCAGAACTGAAGAAGCAGATCCAGGAACTTATTGACAAGGAGTTCATTCGCCCGAGTTTTTCACCATGGGGCGCGCCAGTTTTGTTTGTGAAGAAGAAGAATGGTTCGATGAGGCTTTGTATTGACTGCCGGGAGTTGAACAGGGTCACAGTGAAGAACAAGTACCCACTGCCACGGATTGAGGATTTATTTGATCAGTTGCAGGGAGCTTCAGTGTTCTCAAAGATTGATCTGCGTTCCGGTTATCACCAGTTGAGGGTGAAAGAAGCCGTTGTTCTCAAGACTGCTTTCAGGACTCGTTACGGCCACTTCGAGTTCCTTGTGATGCCGTTCGGTTTGACGAATGCGCCAGCGATCTTCATGGATCTCATGAATCGCGTATTTCAGCCGTATCTTGACCAGTTCGTGATAGTATTCATAGACGACATTCTCGTCTACTCCAAATCACGAGGAGCACAGCAGACATCTGACCACAGTTTTGCAGGCCTTGCAGAAGCAAAAGCTATTCGCGAAGTTCAGTAAATGCGAATTCTGGTTAGAGAAGGTGGCATTCTTAGGCCACATTGTTTCTAGCAGGGGTATTGAGGTAGACCCAGCGAAAT
Source organism: Primulina huaijiensis (assembly GCF_012295235.1). Lineage (NCBI taxonomy): Eukaryota > Viridiplantae > Streptophyta > Magnoliopsida > Lamiales > Gesneriaceae > Primulina > Primulina huaijiensis. Next base: position 11,904,517 of record NC_133322.1, read on the forward strand.
TTGCAGCAGTCAGAGATTGGGTTGTGCCGCAGAATGCATCAAAAATCCGCAGTTTTCTTGGGCTAGCAGGATATTCTTGGAAGTTCATTCAGGGATTCTCTTCCATCGCAGTCCCACTCACATCATTGATAAAGAAGAATGTTAAATTTGTGTGGAGCGAGGAGTGCCAGAAGAGATTCGATACTTTGAAGCAAGATCTTATCTCAGCGCCAGTATTGGCCATGCCGTCAGGGCCCAGTGAGTTTGTTCTGTATACCGATGCTTCAAAGCTCGATCTAGGCGCAGTGTTGATGCAGCATGGGAAGGTGATAGCATATGCTTCTCGACAGTTGAAAACCCATGAGAAAAACTACCCTACCCATGATCTAGAGTTGGCAACCGTAGTTTTTGCCTTGAAGATTTGGAGGCATTATTTGTACGGAGAGAAGTGCCAGATATTTACCGATCATAAGAGCCTCAAGTACTTCTTTACGCAGAAAGAGCTGAATATGCATCAGAGACGTTGGTTGGAGCTAGTGAAGGATTACGACGGAGACATTAGCTACCACCCGGGCAAAGCTAATGTAGTTGCGGATGCATTGAGCATGAAAGTCGCAGTGATGGCTCATTTGACGATTCAGAGACCTCTTCAGCTTGAGATGCAGAGGTTTAATCTAGAGTCATATCCTCAAGGTAGTGTTCCCCGTCTATCTACCTTGACCATTCAGTCCTCTCTTCTTGACCGTATTCGCAATGGTCAGTCAGCAGACGAGCAATTGGCACAGTGGAAGAAGAGGGATGAAGCCAAGGGCAGTGTCTTGTATACAGTCAGCGACGGTATTGTGAGATACCGAGACAGGATATGGGTTCCTAGCAGTGATTCTATCCGAGCAGACATCTTATCAGAGGCCCACAAGTCGTCGTACTATATTCACCCTGGGAGTACGAAGATGTGCAAAGATCTGCAGTTGTTGTATTGGTGGCCCGGCATGAAGAAGGATATCAGACGTTTTGTATTCGAGTGCCTGACATGTCAGCTTGTAAAAGCGGAGCATCAGAGACCAGCAGATATGGTCAAGCCTCTTCCTATTCCTGAGTGGAAGTGGGACAATGTTACCATGGACTTCGTGACCGGTTTGCCGAAGTCAGCCAGAGGATCAAATTCTATCTGGGTGATTGTTGATCGTCTTACCAAATCAGCGCACTTCTTGCCTATTAAGACGACTTTCACCATGATTCAGTATGGAAAGTTGTATATCCAGGAGATAGTCAGACTTCATGGTATTCCCTTTTCTAACGTGTTTGACCGAGATCCTAGATTCACTTCCTCATTTTGGAAGAGTTTGCATTCGACTATGGGTACGAAGTTGTTGTTTAGCACAGCTTTCCACCCTTAGACAGATGGGCAGTCAGAGAGAGTTATCCAGATTTTAAAGGATCTTCTCCGTGCTTGTGTTATCGATTTCTCAGGGAGTTGGGTGTAGAATTTGCCATTGGTAGAGTTCACCTATAACAACAGTTTTCAGTCGTCTATTGGTATGGCTCCGTATGAAGCACTGTATGGTAGCAAGTGCAGATCGCCTATTCACTGGGATGAAGTAGTGGAGAGATCAGAATTGGGTCCGGAGATTATTCAGCAGACTGCCGATGTAGTAGTCAAGATCCGTGATAAGATGAGGACTGCTCAGAGTCGACAGAAGAGTTATGCGGATCAGCAGAGGAGAGATCTATAGTTTGTCGTTGGCGACCATGTTTTCGTGAAGGTAGCACCTATGAAAGGTGTCATGCGATTCGGTAAGAAAGGGAAGCTTAGTCCGAGATTCATCGGACCATTTGAGATCCTCGGCAGGGTTGGGACGCTAGCTTATCGTGTCGCTCTTCCGCCGAATCTGGCCGGAGTACACAATGTGTTCCACGTCTCTATGCTGAGGAAGTATATGGCAAATCCTTCGCGTATCTTGAACTTCAAACCGTTACAGCTCACTCCGAACCTGTCTTATGAAAAAAGACCAGTGCAGATCTTAGACAGACAGGAGAAGAAGCTTCGGAATAAGAAGTTGAAGCTAGTGAAAGTCAAATGGCTTAACCATTCGGAGGAGGAAGCTACGTGGGAAGCTGAGCCTGAGATGAGGAGTCGATACCCCGAGTTATTCGGTGAGTTTTAATTTCGGGGACGAAATTTCTTTTTAAGTGGGGGAGAGTTGTAGAACCCGTAAACCAGACTACGTATAAGTCATGCATAATTTCTAGTATTTTAAATTAAAAATGGTTCTTTATTATTTAAAGCATTTTTTTTATTTGATTGTCATGATTATTTATTTTAAATCGCATAAGTTTAGTTTTATCCTTTCAGTTAAATAAGTGAGGCCGGACTGGAGTTGGAGTTTTAAGATAAAATTTAATGATAAGAAAATATTCCTAGAATTTATTCATGATAAAGGATAATTTATTTTAATGTAAAAAAATGTTTAAGAATTTAATTAATTAATTAGAGTTAAGTAGTAAATAAATTCTTCTATGTCCAATAATTTAATTAAAAGCCTAAATTAAAATATGTGACCAATTGAGATAAGTTAATCTAAGCTTATTTTATTTAAGAAATTGTAACTTAACATGTTAGTGAATTTAAATTAAAAATTTGACATGCATACAAGATAATCACTATCCTAAATTAATTATTTAATTCACTAAAATACTTAATGGGTAGATAAAACTCTAAAGATTTAAAATACAATAATTAAGCAATATTCCACCCCATTTTGATAAGAAAAATTCGGCCACCTCATAGAAGATATGAAAAGTATTTGACTACTCACCACTTGATTCATTTCCTTAATAATTTCTGGGTAGATAATTCATCCACCTTTTTAATCACCAATAATTAATCAATTAAGCAATATTCCACCTTGTACCTAGACTCAATTTTTTTCCACATCCCATTTAAATTATCCCTCAAAATCCAATGATATCAAACCATTTCCTTATCTCACAAATTCAAAGAAAGCAAGAATTGCTCTTGCCATTTAATTCCCTTTTATCTTGCAGCCTTCTCTTCGTTTTCCCTAGCCATTCTCCCCAACCCATTCTCTCCAAATTTCCAGTCTCTTTCAGCAAGAAAAATCGTGTGAGTCTAGAGGAAAAATAAGAGAGAAAAACCAGAAAGTGAAGCAACTCCGTCTCCGCCGCGCCGCGTCGTTGTATTGATTTGTTTTTCATTTCAAACAAATCCAAGGCATGTTTATATTTTCTTTTTCTCTTCAATCAAGCCATATAGGTATTTTAAAACATCACATATGCATGATTTTGTATAGCAAAAAAAAAGTCGAAATGTTTCAGCATCATGAACAAAAATAAATCTGCACAGAATTTTTTGGCACCCACATGCACTTCACGGTTTCTGCTTGTGTTTATGGTTTCAGGGTTGGCACGATTTTCAGGGGCTCAAGGCAGCTTATAGACATGATATAGGGTGTGCTAGAAAGGTGTTAGTCCATTGGTTTCACTCCCTTCCCCCCCAGCAGCGCGTTTTGACATCAACTTCAGCATCTGCCATTTCGAGTCTCAAATTCGGATTCTTGATTGTCGAAGGCGAGTGTTCTGATCTTGGCTCCCCTAGGGGCTGTAGCCATGGTTCGAACCTCTCCTTGGCATGTCTAGGACGTGACCAAGTTGCACTTTCATGGCTTGGTTCACAGTCCCATCGGTTTTAAAAACAAAACAAGAACCGCGCCCCATCGGTATTCATTTTTCTGGTCATGGTTGTGTGTTGAGTTTCGAATGTATGGTGTCAAGTGGGTTGTGGTTGGCTTCTAGCCCTTAGCCATGACTCATGCAACACCTTAGCATGTCTAGCATGGATCAAGGTTAACCTCATAGCCATTGGATCCTTCATTTGACAGCAAAACAAGCTACACCCCCCACGGTTTAGCATGAGTTCTCGGGTGGGGCTTCGGGTTTGTCGTAGGTTTTTGCTTGAATTCTGGTTGGCCTAGGGCCCTTAGCCTTTGTTTAAACCATACCTTAGGATGTTGGTAAGAGGCTCTGGTCGGTAGTTCAAACCCCAATGGCCGATAGTCTCGAAACGAAGCGACGAAATCTCAAGAGCTGCTGCTGTATTTTATTGGACAGCAGGATTGGCTTCGGTTCAGAGGTCACGTCCGAGTTCTTGGTTGGCTTTTAGCCTATGGCCTTGGACTGGACAGTACCTCATCTAGTTAGGAAGGTCATGTTTTTTTCCGTTTGTGATTTGGTCATGTTTAGATGTCGTACGAGAATTTACGGTGCAATGTGCCAAAGTGACTCTTGAAAGAGCGTTTCATGTTTTTGCCACCATTCACCAAAATTTCGACTTGTACAACTTTAGGAGCATTATTTCATCATTTTAGGTGTAATTTAATCATGACTAAATGATGGTTCGGTGTTGGTTCGGGTTGACACGGAGTCATGGTTAAATACTAAGTCGTTGAGCGTACATGTCTCGTTTTTGGGTTCAATTACGAAGTTTTTGTCAAGTTAAATCATTTGCATATTTTTCATGTTAGAATTAGGGCGCAGCGAGCCTAGGAACGATCCAACCCATTTGGTAAATTAATACATGATGTTAAATTATGTTATTTAATTATATTACGTGCATAAAAATATAAAATATTCTATTTTGAGATTTATGCAATGTTGCTTGTGGCCACCTCACTATCATGGGATTGCAGCTTATCATGGGATGATTACCTCACCCGGTGGTCACTAACCGGTTCATGTTCATTTATTGGTACGGATATCCAGTCCAAGGGCTGGGATGATCTCTACCGCCCAGTATATTGTGGTTTAGTCTGTTCAGGCGATTCAGTTCAGTTCATGGGCCACTTGCGTAGAACATAATCTCAACAGAAAATTATTACATGCTATTTCATGACAGGGCTCTACGGAGCAAACGTTTCACTTACGATTTTCAGTTCAGTTATGCACGTATTTATAATTATTCATGACACGATTTTCATGATACGCTTTATGACACGATATTTCCACGTTACATCTTACGACATGATATCTTTACATGGCATGAAATTTTATGATATATGTACTTGTTATTTACGATATATGCATGCTGAGTCTTTAGACTCACTAGACTTGATTGTTGTAGGTACTGATGAGGTCGGGACCGAGGGCGGGGACCAGTGAGCCATCGTGGGTCGGCAGTAGTAGGAACCCGAGGACCTCATTTTCAGCACTTACTATTTTTATTCCAAACTCAGTTTTTATTTTGTTGAAATTATTTTAGTTGTTACTTTAAAACAAATATTTATTTCCGCTGCTACTTTAAACATTAGATTTTTTTACCAGTTTATTTTATGAATGAGGCTTTTTATTTAATTAAAGAGAAAATTTTAAATTTTTCCGCAAATTTTCAAGTAAGGAATACGGGCCTCTACAGGTTATGTGTCTGAAAGTTCCAATTCTAAGTCAAACTTGAAGCCTAACCGAACCAGTTTTGCTAGGCATAACTTAATGAAATAAAAACCCAACCGATACTCTAACTGCGAACCCGTTCAGAAAAGATATAGGCTGACCAATGACATTGGAAAGGATAAGCAACATTTTGTTTCTACTGTATACAGAACACATCACACACATACATATGCACAACCTATTTGGAAACAGTAATTGATCGGTCAATTAAAATGATCCTTGTTTGGGTTTCAAATGGACTAATACTGTTTGAACCCAAGTAGGTATGGGTTCCAAGAGTTATAATTCATTTGTAATTGCAGAGCATAGGAACTGAACTAATCAACAATTAGGTTTGGTAGTTGGATAGTGGATGTTCAAGGTACATAACCGTTGAAACTAAACTGCCATCTAAATTGACTCAGTTTACTTTACTTAAGATTACTTTTGGATATGCTTCTCAAGGTATAACCGTCGGTAAGAGTAGACTTATCCATGGTAACATTATTGTTGAAGATATACTACTTCTTGAAAATCTTAAATACAATTTGATTAGCATAAGCCAACTGTGTAGTTTTGACTACTCAGTTGAGTTCCATAAGCATATTTTTATTGTCAAAGATATTTTTGGATACGTTATAATGACAGGTGACAGATGTGGCAATACATAAAAGATCAGTTGGAATACTCAACCAAGTAAACCAATGTGCTCCATTGCTTTTAACTTACCAAGCAACTGGTTGTGACACAAGAGGTTAAATCACCTAAATTTCAGAGTCATTGAAAATCTGAGTAAGAATGATTTGGTCACTAGTCAGCCCAAAATTGAATTTTCAAAAGACAGTTTGTTAAGATTGTCAGTTTGAGAATAAAGTTGTGTCATCTTTTAGAAACAAAGGGTGTAACTCATCATCCCGAAGCTTAGAACTGTTGCACATGGACTTGTTTGGTCCTATTGCAGTCATTAGTTTAGGGGTGATGAAATACACTCTAGTTATTGTTGATGATTTCTTAAAGTTTACTTGGGTAATTTTTTTAAAATCAAAAAACCAAACTTGCTGCTCAACTTATCAATATTTCTTGAAGTCTTTTAAATGAAAAATCAAAATGGATTGACAAAATCAAATCCGATAGAGGAAATGAATTTATCAACCAAACTTGTCTACCTTCTTAGAAAATCATGGAGTCATGCATGAGTTCTCAGCAGTTAGAACACTTCAGCAAAATGGAGTTGCTGAGCGAAGGAATGGGATCCTTAAAGAGGCTATTAGACAATGCTTATTGATTATGAAATTTCTCAGATATTTTGGGTTGAGGCATTGAATATTGCATGCTATACTCCTAACAGATCTATGATTAACAAGAAAATGGCAAGATACCATATGAGATCTAACATGGAAAGCAACATGTGGTGTCTTATTTCAAAAAATTTTGTTGCAAATTTTTTATCCACAACAATGGTAAAAATAATATGACTGCATTTGATGCTAAGTCAGATAATGATATATTTCTTCGATATTCTTCAGTTAGCAAAGCTCATCGAACATTTAACAAAACAAAAACTCTATATGTTAAAGAATATATACACATTATTTTTTATGAAACAATGTCAAATAACCAATCAACTAATCCAACTTAACTGACCAATCGATTTGAATAGATCAATCTGGAGAATGAGATTGAGGATGAGATATGTATCAACAAAAGGACTACCTCAATTTCTAGAGCCTGAGCTGGTTGATCAATCAGTTGAACATGATGGTGACAAGGCACAAAAGATCTGATGAGCTACCAACTAATGCTAACTAGACTGATGTCAATTCAACTGAGCAGAACCAAACTTAAGTCGATCCAACTAATTAAACTTCATAAACCAACAATGATGAATCCTATTACAGATGGAACAAGAATCGTCAAACTATTTTGATAATGGGTAACCCAACTGCACTTATGAGGACCAGATGGTAGATAATCAATCAGTTTTTACATGTTTCATTTATTTCTAATATTGAACCTAAAAAGATTGATGAAGCTCTAACACATAGTAGCTAGATTGATGCTATATAAGAAGAGCTCAATCAGTTTTCTAGAAATAATGTATGAGACTTAGTTCCAAGACTTTCTCAACGATCAGTTATAGGTACAAGATGGTTGTACAGGAACAAGCTCAATGAAGATGGAACTGTGGTAAGGAATAAAGTAAGACTAGTTGCTAAAAGATTTAGGCAAGAAGAAGTAATTGATTATGATGAAACATATGCACTAGTAGCTAGACTGGAAGCCATCCGTATGTTTCTTATCTATGCCTCTTACAAAAATTTTTAAGTTTATCAAACGGATGTGAATAGTACAATTTCAAAAGGAGAACTACAAAAAGAAGACTATGTTGAACAACCACCAGGTTTTATCAACCATTTATTTTCTGATTATGTCTATCATTTAAAGAAAACTTTATATGGTTTAAAACAGGATCTAAGAGCTTGGTATGAAACAATGTTTAAATTCTTAATTGAACATGATTTTTTTTATAGACAACGTTGATAAGAATCTATTTAAATTTACCAAAGGAGATCTTAGTTCAAATTTATGTTGATGATATTATTTTTGGGTCAACGAACTCCAAAGTGTATGAAAGGTTTGCTAAACTAACGTAGGAAAAATTTGAGATGAGCGTGACAGGTGAATTGACATTCTTTCTTGGCCTACAACAGAAACAATTGATAATGGTATTTACATTATTCAAAGTAAGTACGAAAACGAATTCTCCGAGAAATTTAGAATGAAAACATGTTCCGCAGCAACAGCCTCAATGAGCTCATCAGTTAAAATTGATAAAGATAAAAGGGGAATATCAATTGAAGTAACAATGTATCGAGGCTTAATATGTTTTTTATTGTACCTAACTGTCAGTCGACCTGATATTGTATTGTTGTATGTATATATGCGCGATTTCAGTCCGATATTAAGAAATCTCATTATTTAGCTGCCAAGCATATTCTTAAATATCTGAAAGGCACACAAAATGTGGGCTTATGCTATGTGTTAGAATCGATTGGGTGAGTGAAAGTGTTTAGAAGGAGGGGTTGAATAAACATTTAACAATTTTCAAATATTTCGATGGGGCGAATCAGTGTAGTGATAAACTGAATTCGATAATCTTGTTGTCAATGTCAATCAGTTAACTTAAAGTACGGAAATAAACTGAAAGGCAGATTGGATATTGAGAAATAAAGAACACAAAGATTTATGGATGTTCAGAGACTTCAAATGCTCCAACGTCATCTTTTCTATCTGAAGGATAGGATTTTCGATAAAAGACTTTGATTAATTACAGAAGCTGTAATAACCCACTTCAGTTTAATCTTAAACACTGCCAAAATAAAACTCTTAGTATCTTTACAATTTTATCAGTACATAACTGATATATTTTTCTAAGCACAACTGATCTAAAAAGATCGAATGTAGTAAAAATAAGTGCTTGTGCTAGTGCTCGAAATATAGCCAGAATGCTATGAATATATCTGATAAGTGTGAGCTTTGTATAACTGATCTTTGAAAGCTTTAGCTCGAAAGTTTAATCAGAATGAATGCACAAAGTTGTTTTCTCAGCCAAACTCCTCGACTATTTATAGGCTTTTACTTCCAACGGTAATATTGAATGTAATTGAGTGATTTATATCTGTTGATTTGTCCTGAGTAGACACGTCATCATTCTTCTAACAATCGTACACTGTGACATTCTGATATGCGATGCTCCCACTACAAGTTGCAATATGCTCTTTCACAAATTGTCGATTGTTGGCTACGCTCTTTAACTTATGATGTGTCAAGCTGATTTATCAGTTGACTCTATAGCCGATTCAATGAACTGACTGTGTAACTGATCAGTCTTAACTGATAGTTCAGTTCGCTACACAGCTTCAGTTAGATTTAATCAGTTAAGTTGCATTCGATTGTTTAGATCATTAATTATCAGTCGGGCAAATTCAGTTCAAGCCATTACAGTTCATTTACGTTCAGTTGAGTTCATCAGTTCTGTAATCATCAAACGCTCAATTTGTCAAACTCCGAAATTCTGATTCTAAAAATTACCCCTTTTTAGGTGTTTGACAAAACTTAGAATTCAAGAACTGATATGAACTGAACCTTGTAAATAAAATAATCATTCATTTGCAAATAATCTTTCACTGTAAAGATTCGTACAAAGAATGGAAGAATTAAATAAAAGAATGAAAGAAAGTTGTAACGCCCCGAAAACTTAAAGGTTCACGCAAACCACATGCATGCAATTATTAAATTCTTTATGTTTTAGTTAAATTTTTTTAATTGCATTAATTAATTATGTTTTGCATATTGACATGTTTAAAATATATTTTCCTACATGATTGCATTAAAATGTAATTTTTAAAGGTTATGCGAGTTGCGATCGAGGAACGGAGACCGAGGGCTGAAAAATAGAAAATATTTTTATTAAATAAATATTTTTAATTATTTAAAATATGATTGATGCTTTTCATATTTTTTTAAAATAAGGGTTTTTTAGGTGATTTTATACACCGGGACGTAAATTTTATCGGTGTTGGATTTTTAACAAAAACGCGAACATTTTGACAACCCGGCTAATAAATTCACAAACTTTATTAAAAAAATTAATTTTTAATATTTTAAATGAGTTTTATGGGCCTAATTAAACTTTCTAATGGGACTAAGATTGATTAATGATTTCATTAAGTATATAATATACTAATCTACCCATAACCCCATACCAAACCAACGCCCCACACCCCAACAATTTACAAACTCTCTCTTGCACACCAACTCACGGCACACACACAAATATCAAGGGAAAAAGTATCAAGTTCTTCAAGATTTCAAAGCCAAGGTCGATCGTGTCGTCGTTCTTCGCAATCGTCAACGGTTAATCGTGCGTTTAAAAAGCAAAAGCACGCCATATTCTTTCCTTCAAACATCTATCACACCATAGTATTTATTTTATTATGTTTTGCATGAAAACAAGTGAAGCTTTCAAATTATTTCGTTTATGCATCGAATCTTGAATTTTTAAAGCATGTTGTTGATCCAAAAATCATGATTTTTATGTGCATAAGGGGCTGCCATGATTAGGAATTGTTATGAGATGTTTATACAAGTTTTTAAAGGGTCCTAAAACACCAAAAACCTGCTGCACACATACAACAGAAAGTTGGAACCAAAGTTGCATGATTTAAAGACCAAGGTTTGGTTTATGGGGTGAACCACTGCATGGCTTGGTTTTGGCTCGACCAAAGCTGGGCTAGGATGTGGTTGGGTCAAGAGAAGAGTCCTAGCCACGCTAGGATTCGAGATAGATGTCTAGGGAAGAGCCCAAGAGCACAAGGACTCTTCCCCAAGCTACCCGAGAAGAGAGCAGCAGCGTGGGGGTTTCGTGGCTGGGGTCAGGGGTCCTGGCAAGGTCGGTTAGAGTTCTGAGAGGGTTCATAAGGGGCAGGGCTGGGTGTTGGCTCAAGGGCGAGGGTCCTGGTTGGGGGCGCGAAGAGCAGTAGCGTGAGAAGCTTCTCGGCCGCACCACTCACCTAGTTGCAGGAAGCTTCGGCGTGGCTCAAGGCTAGGTCCTTGGGGTCCAGGTGGGTCCTATAGGGTCTAGGATGAGGGGCATGGGTCGGGCTAGGGGCTGGTGTGGCTGGGTCGTGGCTGGCTTGAGGAAAAGGATGGAACCGTGAGAGAGCAAGGGAGTACGCGCGTGATTTGTTCTGGTTCAGTGCTTCGTGCGTGGGTTCCAGGGGCTTGGGCTGGTCTAGGCTGGTTCTGGGCATGGTCCAGGGATGGCTAGGGTCGTGAAGGGTCAAGTGGTTGAGGGCTAGAGGTGTCCTGGTTCACTAGGAGTCTTGTGCAAGGAAGGGTTCCCGCACAGATTTTTGTGGCTCAGTTGCAGGTCTTGGGCGTGAGCTAGGGTTAGATTTTATGGATCAGGGTTTGTTCGTAGGGTGCCTAGGTGGGTTGGCTATGTTTTGGCTCAAGGTGGCTCAGGCGTGGCTCGAGTAAATCGGGAGATGGCTCGGTGTGTTCAATTGTGTGTCAAAAACGAAAATTAAAAGGCTAAAATTGAATCCATGGGTCCACGGGGTGTGGTCATGACTTGTAAGGGTAGAATAAATCAAAAAAAGGTTATGTTAAAAATTTGGGATCAAAATAACGAGTTTTGGATTTATCCGGGATTTAATCGCCGCACGAAACGTTAATTAACAAGTTAATTGAAACGCCTAGTTTTAAGCTTTATAAAATTATGAAAAATTATATTTAAGCTCAAATAATTATTAGAAGTCCAAGTTTTTAATTTGGAAATTTTATGTTAAGTTTTGGTTTAATTCGGGATTAAAACGCAGTAATACATCTTATTTAAAGATTAATTTACAAATCCTCGATTTAAGCTAAATAAAAGTATGCGAAAATTCATGTAAGCTTAAATAATTATTTGGGACATGTTAGAGACAACGAAATTAAGAAAATGTCAAAAACGTGAAATTTTACGTCCAGGGGTAAAACAGTCTTTTTACACTTAAAAAAATTAGTAAATGTCATGGCAGTGTCCTAAATGCTATCTTATATGCTAATATGATTATTTTCAATTATTATGGATGTTTATGAATTTTATATGTTGAAATATGATTTTTAAATGTTCATGAATTATTAAGTTTTAAAGTGAACATTTAAAAGATATGTTGCATGCTTGGCTTCAAAAATAAAACGATATGTATATGCATGAATTTTTTTTAAGTGATGATAACATGTTGAAGGATGTGAAGGGATTGTGACTACTACATGTTGGAGATATCGTGACGAATACAAATACGACTATGTTAATACGTTAGCCAAGGCTTAGTTGACCGGTGAGAGTGTCGCTGGTGTCCCCGCCGTCCAGTAATGTGGTTTTTATAGATGGATCCATCGCCTAATACGTTTAAGAATATGAGTCACAATAACGATCTGAATTCAACAAACTTGAATATGCATACGAACACGAATATGAATATGTTGATATGAATACGAATATGTTGATATGAATATGGACACGAATATGAATATTTTTATGTTTATATGAAAATGGGTATGAAAATGTTTATGCAGAAGTTTACGAAAATGTTTTTATTTAAAGTTGATGCATTATGAAAATGTTTTTATTTAAATTTTATGCATCATGAAGAAAATGTTATTTTAAGTACAAGTATTTTTAACTATTGTATGTGAACTGTATTACGTATTATTTGGTATCAAGAATATGATGTGTTGAGTCTTTAGACTCACTAGATGTGATTGATGCAGGTGATTAGGACGATTATGTTTGTGGAGGTCTTGATGGTTGCTCTGACTAGACTGAAGGTGCACATAACCTGAGAACTGACGCTAGTTTTCCGCACTAGTTTATGAATTATGATTTTAAGTTATATTAAGGATATTTTTACGAATTTTTATTTATGTTTATGCGTGGGTTTTGAGAGGTTATAGTATGATCTATACTTTTCAAATAATTTTTTTAGGTTGGTAAAACGTTTGACGATTTTATGCTTTAAAATATTTTCCTTTGGGTTTTTAAATGTTAGTTGGATGTTTATTTTTAAAATGGTGACAAGATGTTTTAAAGTATTTATATATATGTATATTTTTAATTATAAAGATTAAGGAGAGAAAAAAATTTCTAGTACTTTTTAAGAAAACGAATAAACAGACGTTTCAAAAGTCATCTAACTGATACTATGCCGAATCAAAGAATAAACGAATAGAGACTTTCTTCTAACCGATCTTTATTTCTTAGCTTTTTTATCATCCGATTCTTGATCAGTTGGTTGACTCGGTCTCTTCTTTGAATACTGATGCTACTCTTCTTCCTCCTTTTTGTCAACACCACCAACTTGATTGGATAAAATACGGACTTTTGAAGTGATCTTTGAAAGCTTTAGCTCGAAAGTTTACTGAGAATGAATATGCACAAAGTTTTTTTCTCAACAAAACTCATCGACTATTTATAAGCTTTTCTTCCAATGGTAATATTAAATGTATTTGAATGATTATATCCGTTTATTTTTCCTTAGTAGACACGTCATCATTTTTCTGACAATCGTACACTGTGCATTCTGATTTACGGTGCTCGCACTACAAGTTGCAGTCTGTTTTTCTACAAATTTTTGATTTTTGGCAATACGCTCTTTAACTGATGATATGTCAAGCTCATTTATCAGTTGACTCTATAGCCGATTCGATGAACTGACTGTGTAATTGATCAGTCTTATCTCATAGTTCAGTTCGCTACACAGCTTCAGTTAGCTTTAATCAGTTAAGTTGCCTTCGATTGTTTAGATCATTAATTATCAGTTAGGAAACTTCTGTAATCTTCAAACGCTCAATTTGCCAAACTCCGAAATTCTGATTCCAACAATTTCTACCTTTTAGGTGTTTTAAAAAACTTAGAATTCAAGAAATGATATGAACTGAACCTTGTAGATAAAATAATCTTTCATTTGAAAATAATCTTTCACTGTACAGATTCGTACAAAGAATGAAAGAATTAAAAAAAAAGAATGAAAGAATGTCTTCTAACTGATACTATGGCGAATCAAAGAATAAAAGAATAGAGAATGTCTTCTAAATGATCTTTATTTCTTAGCTTTTTTATCATCCGGTTCTTGATCATTTTGTTGACTCGGTATCATCTTTGATTGTTGTTGCTGCTCTTCTTCCTCCTTTTTGTCAACACCACCAACTTGATTGGATAAAATACGACCTACTGAAGTGATCTTTGAAAGCTTTAACTCGAAAGTTTACTCAGAATGAATTTGCACAAAGTTGTTTTCTCAGCTAAACTCCTTGACTATTTATAGGCTTTGATTCCAACAGTAATATTTAATGTATTTGAATGATTTTTATCCGTTGATTTGTCCTGAGTAGACATGTCATCATTCTTATAACAATCGTACACTGTGGCATTCTGATATGCAGTGCTCCCACTACAAGTTGCAGTCTGCTCTTTTACAAATTGTCGATTGTCATCTACGCTCTTTAACTGATAATGTGTCAAGTGGATTTATCAGTTTACTATATAGCCGATTCGATGAACTAACTATGTAACTGATCAGTCTTAACTGATAGTTCAGTTCGATACACAGCTTCAGTTAGCTTTAATCAATTAAGTTGCCTTCGATTGTTTAGATCATTAATTATCAATCTGGAAACTTCAGTTCAAGCCATTACATTTCAGTTACGTTCAGTTGAGTTGATCACTTCTGTAATCTTCAAATGCTCAATTTGTCAAACTCCGAAATTCTGATTCCAACAATTTTCCCCTTTTAGGTGTTTGAAAAAACTTAAAATTCAAGAACTGATATGAACTGAACCTTGTAGATAAAATAATCTTTCATTTGCAAATAATCTTTCACTATACAGATTCATACAAATAATGAAAGAATGTCTTCTAACTGATACTCTGTCAAATCAAAGAATAAACGAATAGAGACTATCTTCTAACTGATCTTTATTTCTTAGATTTTTTATCATCTGGTTCTTGATCAGTTGGTTGACTCGGTCTCTTCTTTGATTGCTGATGCTGCTTTTCTTCCTCCTTTTTGTCAACGCCACCAACTTGATTGGATAAAATACGGACTTCTGAAGTGACTTGGGATATAGCATTTAACATTTGTTCCTGCATCAAATCCATTCTCTTTGTCATGCTTGTTTGTATGAAATCAATCCGATTGATAAGCCTGTCTTGAGTTTGGAAAAGAGCTGGTACAGTCATCTGTCCTTCTTCAACTGATCTACTAAGAGAAATAAGGACGTAATATCTTTAGTAAACTGCTGGAGGCTCTTCATAATACTCTCCTTCGTAGAATCAATCTTTAACATATGCAGCAGTTGGGTTGACTTCATATCAGAAACAGTTGAAATTAGATTGTTCAAACCGGGTTGGATTTCTTAAAGCATAAGATCAGCAACTATAGGTATTTCAGGAGATGAGACTTTGGATGTAGCTGGAGCTTTGCCCTTGTCTTCGTCACTGAAAATTACCATGGCTAATTTTTGTAATTCAGTCTCAGTTTGATTTTGTTCTATTTCAGTTTGTCTTGTACCCATTCTGGAATATTTTGGCTTTAAGATCTGCTGCAATTTTCGTTATTGTCCTTTGACTGGACACTTTCTTTTGTACCGTTGTGCACAGCTGGATTCCACTATATAAGCTTGTTGTGTTCTTCAAACTGATTCATTCCTAACTGATGTTCTGAACTGGTCAGTTGAACTTGTTTTGAACTGGTTTTGTGAAATCAGTTGGCTCGTCAGCTGAATTGATTTAACTGATTCAGTTGGACTGATCAGTTGGGGTCTTCATCAGTTGAACTCTTCATCAGCTGGCCGGGGTTGTGAAGGTCTTCTGCTGAATCACCTATCAACTGAACAATCAGTGGAGGCGCTGATGCTTGAGTGGATTGGGTCTAGCAGTACACACGCGAGGAACTTTTATTTTCCGCATTAGCTTAAGATTTAAAGTTATAAGGTAAAAATTTTGAGAATTATTTTATTAGATATTTTATGCTTTATTTTGAAGTTAGTCGTTGGATTATTTTAAAGTGACATATGATTTTGTGGTTAATGATTAATGGATTTATATGCATTTAAGATTTTTAAATGTTGGGTTTATTTTTAAGTGAGGGTTCGAATTTCAAGAGAAAAAAAATTAGTAGTATTTTAAAGTTAAAAAGTAAGGGATGTTACAGTTGGATGAGTCGTCAATATTTACTCTGAGACCGAAAGGTCTCACTGCCAAATTGACCTCAGGTCAACTTATGGAAGTCATGAAGGAAATTCAAGAGGAGAAGGAATCCAAGAAGCCCTCCAAGACTGTGGCTCCTAAGGCCAAAGTCAGTTAGTCTAAGGCTCTCGAGCCTAAGACTAAGAAGAATTTAATCATTCATAAGAGTGACTCTGAGACAACATCTCCATCACCATTCAAGAGAGCTAGAACCACAAAGATTAACCCAATCTCAACATCAAGCAAGCTAACACCATTGTCTATTGAGAAGAAAGAGAACAAGACATAGGTGAAGGAAACTGATCCACTGTTTCCCAAAACTGATGCCAACGCAGCCACTACTAAGGAAACTGACAAAGAAGTTTCTGCTAAGCTTGCAGACAATTTGAATCTGGTTGGAATAGCTGCTCCTCTTCAAATAATGGCTCCACCCACCATTCTACCAGCATCACGACCAAAAGGTGTAGTTATCAGAGATCTCATTAAGTATGCCAGATCTGGAGTGGTTTCACAATATACTTCAAAAGTGATAGAAGGGAAAAACAAAGAAAAGACGGGGGAAGCTGAGAAATTCATACTCATGTGTGTTGAACAAACTCAAATCGACCTCCTGATGGACATGGCAAACAAATGCAGATACCAAAACTGAGTTGTAACGCCCCAGATTCGACGACTATCCTCAATGTACAAAAACGAGTCTTTCCATCGTGCTTATGTCCTCACTTACACGCACCCTGGGAAACTTCCCAGGAAGTCACCCATCCCAAAATTGCCCCAAGTCAATCACGCTTAACTTTGGAGTTCTTATGTGATAAGCTACCGAAAAGAAGATGCACCTTCATGATATTAGTAGTACAAATCAAATCTTTTTAAGTCATCTTCAACTGTACAGTCCATTACATTGAACAGTCTCGGAATCCCTCTCATTCCCGTGTGGGATCAGTTCATTCATGTTCCCTCCACCTAGAAGCCTGCCAGGAGCCGCTCATTGTCCGTGCAACTGATGGCGCCGGCGATCACCCCCTGCCCTCTTCGGCCCCGGACCTCACATGCCCACCAGCTTCCGCTTGGTTCGTCCCCAAACCACACCGTACTAAGAGAGGTCGGCTCTAATACCAACTGTAACGCCCCAAATTCGACGACTGTCCTCACTGTACCAAGACGAATCTTTCCAGCGTGCTTTTATCCTCACTCACACGCACCCTGGGAAACTTTCCAGGGGGTCACCCATCCCAAAATTGCCCCAAGTCAAGCACGCTTAACTTTGGCGTTCTTATGTGATGAGCTATCGAAAAGAAGATGCACCTTCGTGATATGAGTAGTACAAATCAAATCTTTTTAAGCTCTCTTCAACTCTACAGTCCATTACATTGAACAGTCTCGGAATCCCTCTCATTCCCGTGTGGGATCAGTTCATTCATGTTCCCTCCACCTAGAAGCCTGCCAGGAGCCGCTCATTGTCCGTGCAACTGATGGCACCGGCGATCACCCCCCGCCCTCTTCGGCCCCGGGCCTCACATGAGTTCTATGATGAATGGTATCAGTTTCGAACTATCACATTTGCAAGGAAACTGAATATAAATAGAATGTTAGGATTTGTTAATATGGGTGAAGTGTTTAGAAAGGAGGGGGTTAAATAAACACTTCGATTTTTTGAAGTCTTTTTCAAAAATTGAATCATTTCTTTAAGAAACTGATCCTGAAATCTTGTATGTCCATATCGATCAGTTAACTAATAATAGTGCAAAAATAAACTAAAAGATAGATTGAATATTTTGGTTAGGGTATCGTGATAACGGAATAAATAACAATGATGGAAACAAAGATTTTTATAGATGTTTAGAGACTTAAAATGCTCCTACGTCACCCTTCTATCTAAAGGATAGGAATTCACTAAAAGAATTTGATTATTTACAATTAATCTATAATAATCCACTTCAGTTTAGACTTAGACACTGCCAAACTGAAACTCTTAGTTTTTCTTTTAAAACTTATTAATTGATATCTGAATAGCACAAATAAGTAGCCTAAATGCTAAGAATAAAATAATGAAGTGTGAGCTAAGATTTGTGATTTGCAAACTGAATAGAAACTTGAAAGTAAATCGCAACTGACTGAAAAAGTGATTGAGCTTGTAGTTCGTTACTGGCTGTTGTTTTTCATTCACTTTTTTCTTAACTTATTCAAGAACGAACTTCTCAGCTGTTTATAGTCCTTGATCCTAACGGTCATATTGAATGCATTAATTAATGATATCCGTTGAGTCGTATTTTAGTCCATGTAGACAACATTTTTCTGAGATGTATCAGACTATTATGCTTCATCTGTTCTGTTTTTGTATGGACTTTCAGTTTGTCTGCTGAGATTCAAATTTCAACTGATGATGTTGCTAACTTCTCAGGAGTCGAGCTGGTCAACTAATCAATTCAGCTGGTCTATATCCGTTCTAACTGATGTCCTTTCAGTTTGAACGTTTCAGTTCAGTTTTGATTGAATTATTTTAGCCATATCAGTTCTAGTCTTCAGTTCTGATATCTGATTTGTTTGTCAATCTCCAATTCATCAGTTTGAGAATTATTAATACTTACGAGAACTTAAGTTTATTTACTTCATTTCTTGATCTGATTCAGTCTGATAAGTCTCTGTCAGTTCATTTATGTTCTTTCAGTTCAGTTAGTGGTTCAGTACAGGTCTTCTGATTGTTTACTAGTCAGTTTGTCAAACTCTGAAGCTTATAAGTTCCAAAAATTTCTATCTTTTCAGTGTTTTACAAAACTTAGAGTTTCTGAACTTTTTATCTGAAATTCTTGAAATTATTTGATTTTTTGAAAACTGATTTGTTGATAAAATATTTCAAAACAGATTCTTAAGAGTGGATTTTTCATTAACTTTGAATGAGGTTCGTACAGATTCGTAAAAACATTTCAAAAAAAAAAAGTTACAAAATATACACGCTCCTCAAACTGTATAAATAATGTCAGACACTTGATTATTTCTTGTCTTTCTTGTCAGTTTTTCCTTTATCAGTTGAACTGTCTGGTTCACTACGCTTCTTGCTGGTCTCTGTTGTCTTTTTCTGTTCTTCCCTTTTTTTGTCAATACCCATCTCTTTGGAAAAGAAGAGGAATGATGAACTGACTTGAGCGGATACTTCAGCTAACTGATTTTGCACATTATCAATCTACTTTGATAGGATTGCGTGCACAAAGTCAATCAAGTTGTTGAGTAGTTCTAGGGAGGTTAACGGTTTAGGACTCATAACTGCTTCTCTTTTCTTCTTTTCAACTGTTGCGAATAAAGCAGATACATTCTTGGTTATATTCTTTAAGTATTTCATTGTATGATATTTTAGAGTGTCTAGGCTTGAAAATGTAGTAATTGAGTAGACTTGACTTGAGAAACTGTTCACCCAAGATCTGTCAAACCGGACAAGATATTCTCGAGAATTACATCATTTACAATCGGTAGTTCAGGAGAGAAGGTTTCAGCAACAGCTTGGGCTTTCCCTTTTCCTTTCCTTTTCCTTTTTTCACTGAATCAACATCAGCTAACTGTCAAGGGCCAGCATCTTGGTCCACATCTTCAACTACCTCATTAACTTCTTTTTCTTGTACAGAGAGACTCTGAGGCTCATCCTAATGATCAGTTGATGCACTTTGTGCCTCAGCAGTCTTCTTTCCAGCTAAGATCAGTTGTTTGGAGGCTTCTGTAATAAAGAATTTCTCAAGAACCATCAAGCTAGAGGAGACCAGTTCTGATGAAACTGATGGTTCCTGTACTGATTACTTGGCTTCATTAAGAATGATTTGTTCAGTACCCTATTGAAATTCTTCTGTTTAAACCTCAGCTTCAGTGGCCAATGCATTTAGTTGCACTACTTGTATCAACTGGGATGTACAGCTTCTATCTTATCTCCCAATTTTGAATTTGAGATAGAGGGTGATGAGATCATAATCCAGTTGTGGAAAAATTATCATGTCGGAATATGCAGTAGTTCCAGCTGGATCATAGTTCTTCTTCAGCTTTGAAGTTACTTCAATTAGCTTCTTGATTCTCATTAAATCAAATAAGTATTCTCTTCTCTCCATCCCTTGGGCGACTGAAGTGGCCTTTACTACCTTCATCACTTCACACCACCCTAAAGAGATGAAGTTCTTGAGAACTGATTTATTTTTAAACTTTTTGGCCAGGGTGACAGTCCTAAACTATACCCACTCATCATAGTGCTCCATCTTCAGCTCAACGTATTCATGTTGGGACATCGAATTCTCGCACCCAAGACGCAGCAAAAGTTTAAAATTTTTGCATCTCAACATTCAAGATGTTTCTTGGGCGTCGTTTGTTTAAATATCATTCATATTGTGTTTGAGAGTTTATATATGCGCGTATACAACGTTGGACTCCAAACTATTCTGGTTTTTAAGCAGATATAGCCCTTCTTCTAATTCCATACGAACGAAACTCTAGTCTTGATCGACTAATCAGTTCCACGATCGAAGAGTGTCCTCCTCGCTTGGATAGCACTAGAAATTGAAAGCGATTTGTGCGTCAAGACCCCTCATGTTGTATATAGAGTGAGGCTCCTAATCTAATTAGGAGTCCCTCTCTCACAAGGACTCCTAGTTTTTGTGGTACTAGGACTCTACATATATCATTATATTAAAACTCCCATATAATTAATATATAACGTATTTATTAAATTTTAATAATACATTATATATAAATATCATATGTATATACACATATTTTATATCACCATATAAAATATATACATGTATATGTACATTAATTAAATTAAATAACCATTATTTAATTTATAAAACTAACTCATTGGTTAATTTAATTCTAAACTATTTATGAAAATTTGTGCATGTTAGTAGTCACCACTACTAGCACAATTATTTAATTAGTAAATTCTCAATTAGCTAAATAAATGATTCTGAAATCATTATAACCCCGATCGACGATCCGAGAGTGCCTATGTATCAAGGATACAAGTCTCGTTCATATAATGAAAATTGAAAATTTCGAAGATCAAAATTTTTACTTACCATATTGGAAGACTGCCAGTTTAGTGAACTCTTTCACAAAACAGGCAGTTTCACTATCCTTCCTTAATTAGCAATTAAGCTAACTTTCATTTCTTCTATCCTATGGAATCATATTATAAACTTCTTCATAAGCTTCATGTTTGATCTCTATCAAACTATAATTCGCCAAATTCTACTCCTTGAACTTTGACTATCTCAACGAGAACACAAAATCCGATGCTTGTGTGACCCTCAATGGTTCAGGGATGCAGCTAGCCGTGGGTTTACATCTCCATGTGATTCAAAATAATATTTATTCTTATTCGAGTTTACCCTAGTTAACCTCATTCTTTTCATCAACTCTTTGATCAAGAATGTCAAAACTCATTTCTAATTGCACGCATCGGATCATGGTAAGATTGTCTAGTAGCATCGCCCCATGATCCCCTAGGTGTCACTAATAGTGCCTGCAAGAACCTTTAGTCATGGTTAGCGTACAGTACGGTCCATTCAACACATATTACAGATCGAATCTGCAACCGTTGGTATATTGAGAGTTGCTTATAAATTCGATAACGATGTGATTTATCTTTGAGTAATAGTGTCATGGTATGAGCAACTGATGAAACACCTTTCCAAACCGCACATGTCTTACTCTGGCCAGAGATTCTTTGCACTATTAACTAATCAGATCATATAGGATGTCTTTACCCATAGGCAAACAGTGAATCCCAAACTACAATGTATTTGCTCCTACGTATTTTGAAATTACACCCAACCTCGCCACCTGATGACCCTCAATGGAGTCGGTAAACGGATCAAAGTGCATGCTAGTACGTATAACCCCTACATTGTCTCGGGTCAAAGGACCAATGGTGTACAACCATAACTGCGGACTATTCCACTCGATAAGTAAGAACCACTTGGACAGTTTGAGGGAGGGTTGTTCAGTTCATCATCATATGATCACCCATCTGTGTGAATGGACATCTCCATGCCCTTGCCAATGAAATATGACGTTTACATCACAGATGCTAGTCTTGAGCTCAAACGACCTTTATCCTAGTTTTAGGCAGTTGATTTGACTAGGAACCTATTTAGAATATACGGTACACTTCCTAATGAGTTTCATGATCTTAAGTTGCGAGGCAGACTTCATGATACCTATTGTATATTCAAGTACTTAATCTATGCATCTTGCATGGATATACAGATAAAGCATAATGTCATAATCAAAAGAAATCGTAAAATATTATTAAAATAAAGATTATTTTACATTATGGTCAATAAAATCACGAGCCACAAGTTGGTTTGCCGGGCACCTACTTTAACAATTCATTGATCTCGTCCATATCAGGGTCGATTTGAGTATGAATGGCATTGTTAGTCTGTGGTTCCTCGATCAGTTTCCTTTTACACTTTGGATCAGTTAGGGCATGAGGGAGATCCAGTCCTGAATCATTCGTGTCCACCACTTCTCTAATAAACACACTTTTCGGCCATGCCAGTGGAAGAATGGTCGGGCAGATGACTGTAGTGAGAGGGGCTGCAATTCTAGTCAACTTCATAGTTTCTCCAGATTCAGTTATGATTCATTGAGTACAATCATCCTTTTTCTTGGAGCGGAGCTCTATAGTTGGTTGGACTTAATGAATAGGCACTACAGAGATTGGTCTCATCTCCGGTTGGAAGTAGTCTGAGCTCTGGTAGAGCTCCTGGAGTTGCAGCTAGCTTGGTTTTATGAGACCTCGACTTCTTCATCAGCTATGAGGAGGGGGTCTTCTCTGAGTCACTAGCTGAGAGAACCACTTCGGCTTTGGAGGAGCAAATGCTTTGGATTTAGCAACTTTCTTGGGCTTGACAACTGCCTCCTCATCTCCATCCTTCTTTGACTGAAGATTGTGGGCTCCGTAGATCATGAATTTTGTGACTATTGAGGTTTATTCCTGAGGGATACCATAGTCCTCAATCAGTTTGCTCAGCTGTGGTGCAAATCCATTCGATTTTTTGGTCGATTGCACCATGTTTTTCAAGATAATGAACAAAATCGATGACCAGTTCTTCTGAATATCGGCTAGCAGTTGAAACTCTGGCTTCAGTTCTCCCTTAGCCTCAGGTACTTTTATCATCTTCCCGCTAGCTGACAGCAGTGTCTACATTTCTTTGATATCTGCAGCAGCCACTTCGGAGAAACTTGAAAGGCCTTCAGCTGGCAGACTGATTAAATTCCGGAATAATTCTTCATCAATAATCATATAATGATTGTTGACCTTCATTTGGATCTATCCATCATCAGCGACGGTGCTGGATTCATAGATGGATAGGAGTCATCGAGAGTAAATTTCTTGATTTTCTAGCCCCAAAAATTGACGAAGTCCAATAGATTCAATTTGTTTGGAAAATACTTCGAACTGATATCTTTGACAGAGAAAATCGATTAGAAATCGGTAGCCATAGCGTTCAACAAGAATGCGGGTGTCTAGGCTGCCATTGAATTGAATTTGTTGTAGGAAAATAAATAATTTCAAGTGATTTCTCCGAAGATTTGAGATTTATGAATTTTTAGAAAATGTAAAGTGAATCTGAGCGGTTTCTAAATATGTTTCTTGATTTTTCAAATTTTGGACACATGTCAATCCGTGAGTAGTTTGACAATAAATTCAGGTCTTTCAACCGTTTTAATTATTTGAAAAACCGAAATCAAGCAGTTACGCAAAAAAGGATTTGGTTAAATTTAAATTATTTTAAAATAACGAGTTTTAATCAGTCAGAGTCTCATTAAAATTAGTTAAATTATTTGATAAGATCAATTGGTTTGAGCCCTGAGTGATCAGTTTGAAACTAACTTAGTTCAGTCCAGGAACAACTGACATCTGTTTTATCAGTTAACAAACTAAAATTTAATGTTCCCCCTGAATTAAGCAATAAGTTAAATCAATAAGCCCTAAAATACTTGCGAAGTAAGAAAATTAGTCTCGGGTAGTGGCTTAGTAAAGATGTCTACTGCTTTCTGTTCAGTTGATATGTATTCTAGCCTGATGTCCTTCTTTAGAGCATAATCTCTGAAGAAGTGATGTCTGACATGAATATGCTTGGATCTAGAATGAAGAACTTGATTGTATGTAATCGCAATTGAGCAATAACTCCACAGTATTTCAGTTGTTACTGAATCTAGAGCAGTTGGGTATAGTAGCTTCTAGCAGCTAGGTATTCAGCTTCAGTTGTGGAAGTAGCAATGGATGTCTGCGTCTTACTAAACCATGAGATCGGTCTGTCTCCTAGAAACTGATATGACCCACTTGTACTTTTGTAATCTAGCTTACATCATACACAATATTCATTGTTTGTGGTTAGTTGACCCAAAAATAATTGAACAATTAGGGTATGATATTTCTTCGTGAATTTGAACAGTGTCTTGTCAACCGTTCCTACAGTGAAATAATGATCAATTAAAAATCTTGATAGGGTCTCATACCAAGCTCTTGGATCTTGTTTAAGGTCATATAAAGCTTTGTTAAGATAATAAACATAGTCAGAAAGTAGATGATTTACAAAACCTGGTGGTTGTTCGACGTACACTTTTTCTTGTAACTGACCATTCAAGAATGCACTTTTCACACCACTTTGAAATTCTTGAAGGATGCGTAGGCAAGAAATATTCTGATTTCTTCCAGTCTAGCAACTGGAGTATACGTTTCATTGTAGTCTATTCCTTCTTCTTACCTATAGCCTTGTGCGACTAGTATGGTTTTATGCGCACAACTGGACCATATTTGTTCAGTTTGTTCATGTACACACATTTCGTACCTATAATAGATTTTGAAATCTTATGGGTAAACTGATTTAGCTTTTCTTCCATTGAATTTACCCAACTGAAATCAGCCAGAGCTTCATCTATTTTATTAGGTTTTAATTGAGATATAAAAGTAGAATGTATGAATAAATTAAACATCTATTTTCTAGTATTTACCGGATCAGATGGGTTATCTATTATCAAATAATGAAGATGATTTTTGCTCCATCTGTAGTTTGGATCTGTCAAACTTCTCTGCACAACTGGTTCAGTTTGTAACATACCAGTTTCTTCTTCTTTAGTTGGAATGATTTCATTTTGTGTTTTGATATTATCTTGATGTTCTACAAACTAATCATCAAGAACTGTGTCATTTCAAACTGGTTGATCTACAACTTCGAGTTCTAGTGTTTGAAGGAAATTTCTGACAGCATGAACTTCATCTTCACTGTTATCCTCCAAACTGACATCTGTCAAACGATTGGTTAACTCAACTGGGTCAGTTAGCTTATCAGTTAGTACAATTTCATCAAAAACAACATGTATTGATTCTTCAACATTAAGAGTACGCTTATTAAATATTCTATAAGCCATACTGACTGATAAATAATCAAAAAATAATCCTTCGTCTGATTTAGCATTAAAGACAGTTAAGTGGTTTTTGCCATTATTGTGAATGAAGCATTTACACCCAAATATTTTAAAGTATGAAACACACTTTTATTTCTATTCCAGATCTCTTATGGTGTTTTTGAATGATTCTTATTAATCATCGATCTGTTCTTAGTGTAACACACTATGTTAACTGCTTCTGCCCAAAACATTTGAGAAATACAAGAATCAGCCAACATCGTTCTCGCTACCTCTTTAAGAGTCTGATTTATGCTTTCAGCTACACCATTCTGTCGTGGTGTTATTGCAGCTGAGAACTCATGTCTGATTCCTGAATTTTCAAGAAATTGAGATAGAACTTGATTGACAAAATCAGTTCCCTGGTAGGATTTTATTATGTCAATCCCAACCGATCTCTCATTTAAAAGTCTTTTGAAAAGTTTTATAAGTTGTGAAGCAGTTTGGTCCTTATATTTAAGAAAAATTACCCAAGTAAATCTTGAGAAATCATCAACAATCACTGATGTCTATTTCATTCTCCCTAAGCTCATGACTAGTATGGGATATAAAAAAAAGTCAATATGCATCAATTCTAAGCATCTGGTAGAAGATTTACTTTCTTTGTTTTTGAAAGAAGATCTAATTTGCTTCCCAAACTGACAAACTGAACAAATTTTATATTTTGAAAACTCAATTTTTGGCAGACCAGTTACCATTTTGTGGTTACTCAGTTGTGCAATGGTTTTAAATTTCATGTGGTTCAACCTCTTATGCCATAACCAGTTTTTAGATTGATTTGAAGCTACAAAGCAGACTTGTTTATTGGGTTGATTGCTCAAACTAACTTTATATGTGTTACCACATATATTTCTTTTCATAATGATGTCACTAGTTGTGTTCTTAATAGTAAAAATATGTTTACTAAATTCAACTGAATGATTATGATCACATAATTGACTGATGCTAATTAAATTATATTTCAAATTGTTAACAATCAATACATCATCAATAATAATGTTATCATGAATAAGCTTATCCTTACCCATGGTTCTACCTTGAGAGGCATCTCAAAAACTTATTTTGGGACCTAAGTATTAACAATTTGTGATAATAATTCTGTGTCTCCAGTCATGTGCCTTGAACATCCACTATCCAAGTACCAGACTGAGTCTTAGGTCAGTTTTTCTATAACCTACAATCACAAATAATAAATAAATTTGGTATCCAAATCTATTTAGGTCATGAACTGATTAGTTTTTTAGGAACCCAGACTTAGATTAGTCAAACTGAATTTCCAGTTGCTATGTTCCAAAAAGATTTAGCTAGTTTTTGTGTGTTAGATGTGTTGTGTGCAGATAATACAATATGTGTTTTAGCTCTGTTCGCCTTTTTGTTCATCCGATATCATTTTTGAACATGCTTTCAATAATGTTAATGAAACGTCCCTTACCTCTAACTTCAAAAAAATAATACTAGAATTTTTTTCTTTATCTTCATAAAGACCGAAACATAAATCCATATTTAAAAAAAATAGGAATTTGAGATAAAAACCCATAAATCGTCAATCATAAAAGCATACGTCAATCATATGAAACTGGCGTCTAAACTTTAAAAAACGAAACATAAATCTCTCTTTAAAATAATCCTCAAAATCTTAATCAAAACATTGATTATCATAATATTGCGGAAAACGTGTGGTCTTCGGGAATGTACTGGCATGCTCGATCCACTCAAACGTCTGAGCCTCCCTCAACATCATCCTCACCTGAGACCATTCAATACGAATGAATCTGACGACTCAACATGTCCAAACAATACATAACGAGTAATACATATACATGCACATGCATCCTTAAAATAACAATTTTAATAAATTAGGCTAGCATAAAACTCGTGAACATATAAACATCTTCATAAATCATTTAAGGACATAATATCATAAAGCATTTCCTCATCATAAATCATTTTAGTGAAGTTTGATCCTTGAGAGTGACTATCGTTTATTCTGTTCGATTGATCAATCTATAACCATGATACCTGGCGGCGGGATGTCAGCAACTCTCGTTACTAAGCCGTGGCCAAAAATAAAGTAAGTTCACCGCTCTTTCTTAAGACGGATCCCTCCTAGGACCCTACTAGACTGCCCTTGCTCTAGCCTCCCGCGCACAACCACCATGCACAGCCTCCTCTCTTCCTATCCCTAAACCGCACGCACTCGACCACAAATCGAGCCATCATGCTTCTCTATTGTTCTACCCTTGTTTTTAGCCACGCTAGATCTCTCTAGAACCATGACTTGATCCAACACAGGGCCTTGATCATGGTTGGACAACCCGCACGCAGCCTCCCCTCGCAGGTGACAAAACCAAACCCAACACATGCAATACACCCTAACAAAGGCTTGGTGCTTTCTCCTTTCATTCTAGCCCTTTTTTAACCTACATGGGACTCTCTTTAGGACTTCTAAACATCATCTCCATTGCCCTTAATGGCAACAAGTCCCTAAGAAGCATAACGCGACTCAAATGTGCATTAAAAATTTCGAAACTTTAAAATAAATTATTCAAAATGTTAATAAAACTTGATCATCATGTTTCTTCATTCAAAACACTCGAAATACGATGATGCAAAAAAATGGTTTAGAACGTGCCTTTGCCTTTAAAATGCTCGAAATACAATTATTGGTGCGGTAGAATGTCGGTGACGAACGAAAGACAATTTCTACGTTTTTTTCTCGAAATAAAACCCACCGAAACTCACCTAAAGATGCGAGGAAGTCGAGTGATTGTTGTTGAAATGAAGAACGAGGAAAAAAATCGAAGAACGAAAAAGAAATTTTTTTTTGAAACTTCCCCTTGCAAGTCCCTTGTTCGACCGCTGTACACCTTGTACGTGAATTTGTGTGTGTGTTTCGGTGTGTGTGTGTATGTGTTTAGGGCTAGGACTCTTTTCTTTTCTTTTTTTAAAATAAATAATAAAAGGCTTCTTAATCACTTAATTAATGGGCTTAATAAATCTAGTTTTTTATTTAATAAATTAGGCTCATTAAGATTAATAAAATTATTCGGCCTCAAATTAAAAGATTTAAAAAATAAATATTTATCAAAAATCTATTATAAAATACATAAGTTCCTTTCTCCCACTAATTAATTTAAATTTGACCTTAAAAATGCTTAAATTCTTAAAATAAAAAAATTAGCTTTTAAATCTTTAAAACTTTAATCCTCTCCGATCCTCCATCCTCGGCCAACCACCGATATTTTCCTGAAAATCTTTAAATTATGAAATCAATCAAAATTACACAATTAATCATTTAGTCAATCAAAATATAACATTCATGCATCTAAAATCATTTAATTAAAATAATTTAGTAATTTAATAATTTTCATGCATGCGTAACCGGATTTTTGGACGTTACAGATAATGACTGTAATAGCCATTTACAGAGTTCTGTTTGTGATAGTTGGGCCGCTTAGTTGAACAGATACGTGAATAAGTTGAACTCTTTGGGCTATATCAAATCCCGTGCCTTTTAGCCTTGTTCATATTTTCAATCGGTTGTTCAACCGTCTTACTGATCTCATGTTGTTCTAGAACAACAACTGATTTAACAAAATGAATGTATTTCCATTTGTCCATATTCAGTTCTGGCTTAGTACCTCTTGTTGAGGGTCCATCTTGACGGTTAAAGCCTAAAATAGTTTTGTCCCCAACTAATTTCTGTAGACCTTGCATTTCAGTCAACGTGATTGATAACTTGTTCTAGACTTGAATCAGATCAGTTAGTCTTGAGTTATCGGACTTCAACTGCTGAATCAAGGATTGATTCTTATCTTTTTCTGCTGTCAGTTTAGCAATCTCCTTTTACATAATCGATATTTCAACTGATTGTTCACAATCATTTACAGTTTTGTCGTTGGTAGGATCAATTTTCTTAGATTTAGCTTCTTCAAATGAGATAGCAAGCTTACGATACACATTTACCATGTCATGCAGAGTAGAAATAAGTTCTTCACATATAAAATCAGTAGAACTGAAATCAAATACATGTTCACTGCTAGATTCTATTTCAGCATCATCGGCCATGAGGCATTTTACCTCATCTTCATCACTAGAACTTCTTGAGCTCTTAGTTTCTGATGTATCACTGTCAGTTTCAGCCCATTACGATTTCTTTCTTCAGCTACTGGGGGCTTCATGATTCTTCCTAGATGATTTATTGTCATCCTTAGATCTTTTACAATGCTCGAAGGATTTCTTTCCCTTCTCAATTGATCGCCTACTTTCCTTCTTTGCCTTGGGACAGTCAGCTATGAAATGACATGTTTTGCCACAGTTCTAGCACGCGTTTGATTCATCCTTTAATTCATTCACGTGGTAATTCCTTTGCAATGATCCTTCCTTCTTTCTCATGAACTTTCCAATATTTCTGACGAACAATGACATCGCGTCATTGCTTAGCTATTCAGTAGGCTTCTCAATTGAAACTGTTGGCTCCAGTTTCAGAGCGATGAGGGCAGTTGTGACTGGTGGAATTGATGGTTCACCCTCTCTTGTGATTTCAAATTCATATGCTTTCAGGTCTCCAAAAAAATCATGTAGTTCCACTTTATTAAGATCTTTTGATTCTTGCATGGCCATAATTTTAACATCTCATTCTTTGGGAAGGCCACGCATCACCTTTAGAGCAACTTCTTTCTTTGAGTACACTTTTCCTAGTTCATTCATGATGCTGCTCACCCGTTCATCAAACTCATTTATTGACTCGCCGGCTTTCGTTTTGACATTATAAAATTTTTGTATGGAAACTGAGAGTTTGTTCTCTTTGGTTTGCTCATTGCCTTCAAAAAGCTGGATCAACTTTTCCCAAAAAAATTTGGCGGATTTGCACTTTTTAATTTTGTTGAAGGTGTTCTTGTTTAGAGTTTTGTAGAGTATATCCTTGGCAACGTTGTCCAGATTTGCTTTCTTTTTGTCTTCATCTGTTCATTCATCGCGTAGCTTCTCAATGTGATGAGGTGCCCATCATCTTGTGTAGCTATATGAGCCTGCATTCTAATTTTCCACTCATCAAATTATTCTGTGGAAAACATAAGAATTTTATTGAACGAAGACATGGTTATCAAATGTGTGTATTTGGTAGTATTCAAGACAAAATTTAACCGCTCTGATGCCACTTGTTAGGATCGATTAATAGGAGTGAAGTCTTTAGAAAGTGGTTGAATAAACACTTTGGAATTTTGAAGTATTTTTCAAAAATTGAATCAGTTCTTCTTTGAGAACTGATCCTGGAAGCTTGTATGTCTATATCGATCAGTTAACTAATATTAGTGCAGAAACAAACTGAAAGATAGAATGTGAAACGTCTGCTTAATCGTTTTCTTAAAATGTGCTAGAAATTGTTTTTTGCAGACCTCACATAGCATTCGGCCGAACCACGTACAAAGTTACTTAAAATATTTTTAACATCATTTTAAAAATAAACAATCAACTACCATTTAAAAATCCAAAGAAAAATCGTCTAAATCGTAAAATCGTCAAACTTTTACCAAACCTAAAAACATTATTTGAAAAGTATAGCACATACTATGACCTCTCAAAAACCTCTCATAAACATAAATAAAAAGTCATAAAATATCTTTAACATCACTTAAAAATCATAAATAATAACTCGTGCGGGAAACTAGCGTCGGTCCTTGGGTTATGTGAACATTCAGTCCAGTAAAGTCAACCATCAAGATCTCCATAAACATATTCATAATCAATATTACCTGCCTCAATCACACCTAGTGAGTCTAAAGACTCAACATACCAAAATCTTGATAACAAGTACTACATATACAGATCACATACAACAGTGAAAAATACTTGTACTTAAAATATCGTTTTCATGAAGATGCATAAAATTAAAACAATAACATTTTCGTAAACATTTTCATGATCCATAAACTTTAAATAAACAATTTCATAAACATTTTCGTGGTGCATAAACTTTAAATAAAAACATTTTCATAATGATGCATCACTTTAAACATAAACATTTTCGTAAACATTTTCATATCAACATAAACATATTCATAAAAATTTTCTTATCATCGTAAACATATTCATATTCATATTAACATATTCATATTCATATTCATATTCGTGTTTGTTGAATTCAGATCGTGATTGTGACTCGTATTCTTAATCGTATTGGACGATGGATCCATCTAGAGAAAACCACAATACTGGGAGACGGGAACACCAGCAATGTAGCGCCCTTATCCGAGCCACTACTAAACAGACTAATAAGCATGCAACATTAAAATTTAATAACAACAATTAACAGCGGAAACCAAATAACTTAATCATCTTACAACCCAAATGAAAAAAGAACAAACAACAGCAATCTTAAACATTAATACAACCATATCAAAAACATAATTCTGAACGAGAAAACGATAAACTACACATAAAACCTCCACTGCATCACCACCGAAACCCCACCTACTCTAGCCACTGCCCTGGTCGTCCGCACCGACCAACCTAAGACCTGCCCCGTGGAATTGGGTGCCCAAGATGAAAACAAGGACGTGAGCGACAATCGCCCAATACGAGAATGTACGAGTATACAAACTGATATGATGCATGTGAAATGCAATATGCTCGGATATCAAAGATCAAGTCAAGAATCTCATGCTCAGTCTAGAGGCGCCTGAGTGTGTAGTCTCTGATCTGCCCTAGGCATGTATTGGCTCCCACACTCATCATCAAGACGTGGACCTACAATGTCCAGGTCATCAGAGCCCGCGGGTCCCGTCGGACACTGTAGCTCTCGATGCCCCATCGTCCACAATACAGAATAGGGCTGAGCGGCCCCAACAAACGAGGTATATCTCAAAAGATATCAGGCTCAACATTATATGTCATGCATAATATGCCGAAGCAGTAAAACATGTATAATGCAACACATAAATATGCAGCATATAAGTTTGTATACTACGCTTGGATATCTCAGTCAGTATATCACGTACCTCACTAAAACAATCTGATAGAGAGCTCTTAACCTAGACAATACCAACAATATGAAATCACTATCAAACCAGATTCTGAATTACCAAAAATGCTATAAAGTTCTTCCTAAAGGCTTTAGGATTATACCTGCGTCCGTCGTCAGCCCGCTGATGATGTCTCGATCTCAGTTCACCAACCTCCCTTCGAGTCGACACTAGCTCCGAAACTTCCCGACACCAAAGTGCCCTAGAAACTGGCTAGAAAACCTAAGGTAAAAGACTAGAACTCTCTCTTTCTGAAGGATGCAGTGTAGGAAACAAAAGAATTCGGCTTCCATTTATATTCTGCATCCGGACTATTTCAGAAATCCGAATCAATCTTATCTGTCACGTGTCAAAATCTCATTCGTCTTGTTGGATTTCTCGAGATAACGTAATCGGAAGTAAATCGGGTTATCCATTTAAAATTCGGTGGATCCAACATATTAATCTCAAATTATCAATTTGTTAATAATACTAATTAACAACTCTTTAATTATCTCTTAATTAATACTTCATTCAAAATAAGAATTCGGGTCATTACATCCTCCCCTCCTTAAAAAGATTTCGTCCTCGAAATCAGAACTGAAGTACAAAACAACTGAATAAAATACAACTCATGATTATAAAGATACAACTCAAAACAAATGCAGATACTCTGAGCGCATACGACTCTCTAACTCCCAAGTCGCCTCTGCAGTACCTTGACGTTGCCATTGCACTAGAACAAGTGGAATGGTCTTGTTTCTGAGCTTTTTCTCTTTCCTACCCAGGATTAAAAGTGGCTGCTCGACATAAGTCAAGTCTTCTTCAAGTTGAACATCTGTCGGACCAAGAACGTGCGATTCATCTGCTACATACCGTTGTAGCAAAGATACATGAAAGACATTATGAATGCTAGGCAGATACGGCGGCAAAGCCAATCGATATGCCAAATTTCCAACACATTCCAAGATCTCAAAAGGTCCGATGAATCTTGGGGCTAATTTTCCCTTGGGTCCAAATCTCATCACCCTGCGAAATGGTGAAACTTTAAGGAAAACTTTTTCCTCTGATTGAAACTGTAGAGGTCTGCGCTTGGTATTCGCGTAACTCGATTGATGATCTTGTGCAGCTTTAATTCTCTTTTTAATCAATTCCACTACGTCAATCGCTTGTTGCACTAATTCAGGTCCTTGCACTTGTCGTTCTCCTACTTCGTCCCAAAACAATGGAGTACGACAATGTCTACCATATAATGCTTCGAATGGAGCCATACCAATGCTGTTGTGGTAGCTATTGTTATATGCAAACTCCACAAGCGGCAGATAATCATGCCATGCTGGTCCAAAATCTAAAGCACAAGCACGCAACATGTCCTCGAGTGTCTGAATAGTCCTCTCAGACTGACCATCGGTCTCTGGATGATAGGCAGTACTCAAGCTCAATGTCGTTCCCAACGCTTTTTGAAAACTTCCCCAGAACCTTGAGGTAAAGCGTGGATCTCTGTCACTGACTATACTTGTTGGTACACCATGATATTTAAGAATCTCTTGGATGTATAGTCTTTCCATGCGATCGAAACTATATTCCCGACTATACGCAATAAAATGTGCTGACTTAGTCAGTCGATCCACAATAACCCAAATGGCATCATAATTCTTAGAAGACCACGGCAAGTGGGTGACAAAATCCATTGTCACATGCTCCCACTTCCACTCAGGGATAGGAAGATTCTGAAGTAATCCTCCTGGCCGTCGATGCTCAGCTTTCACTTGCTGACAAACCAATCACTTGGCTACAAACTGGTAAACACTTTTCTTCATACCTTTCCACCATAACCTGGTCTTCAAATCCTTATACATTTCCATGCTCCCAGGGTGGATACTCAACTTACTCCTATGGGCTTGAGATAAAATCTCGTCTCTTAATTCAGAATCTTCGAGAACTACGATTCTTCCCGACAGACACAAGGTTCCATCTGTTTGGAACGCAAACCAGATGTGTTGTTTCCATTAGCTAACCTTGCTAACTTTTTCACTTTCGGATCAGAAAAATGAGCTTCTCTGATTTTTGCATACAACTTCTGTTCAGATAAAATGCTCGTTACTCGAATGTGTTCCATTCCTTTCTTATGCCGGAAGTGAAATCCCAGAGAACAACAATCTTAGATTACACTTGATATGAAACTTGTCTGAAGTGCAGATAATCTCACGTTTCGACTAAGAGCATCAGCTGTAAGATTCGCTTATCCTGGATGATACTTGATTTCGCAATCATAATCCTTCGATACAGAAAAAGCATAAATGAGGTATCCTTCTCCTCTTTTCGCTAAAGCCTATTGTGCCTTTACAGCAGACACTACTGGCATTGGAGGTCGAGCTCCCTCACCGAAGAAAAACCAATTCTCGTCTCCTACTGGACGAAACTGAACGAGACGTTGATAACAATCTACTGTCGCTCTATACTTAGTCAATAGGTCGATTCCCACAATACAATCGAAATCTTCCATAGCCAATATCATCAAATTGGCAGACAAGTATTTTCCCTCAAACTCTAACAAACAGTCTACTACAAGTCGCTTAGCTAAAACCTCTTGTCCCATCGGTGTAGACACCGACATCAAAACATCTAATGACACGTAGGGTAGTTTATGCTTCTTAACAAACATTGATGCTATGAATGAATGCGATGCCCCAGTGTCAATTAATACATATGCAGGAATACCACATAAGATAAAATTACCTGCAATGACTCTCTCGTTTTGCTCCTCAGCTTGTTCTTGTTTTAGGGCAAACACTTGCCCTTGAACTCATGGACGTTGCTGAGATCCTTGTGATATTCCACCACGACGAGAACCTTGAGCATGAAAACCTTTCTGTTGCACAGTGGCCTCAGACTGTTTTCCACCTTAAGACCCTGCCATAGAACCTCCGTCTACACTCTGATTCTCCAAATTAGGGCAATCCCTCTTCATGTGAACAAAACCAACACAGTTTAAACAAGCACCTGTTACTTTTCGACAATTCTCCGTCTGGTGATTTCCTCCATAGTGGCCACATTGCAGATTTTTCCTACCAAAGCTGTACAGCCCTCCAGAACCGGAAGAAGAAGAAGATGCAGACTTCTTGAAAGACTGACCCCTCGGTCCCAACGAACTAGAACTTTTGCTAGCTTGCACAACCTTCCTCCTAGCAATACTGATCTCTGCTTGACGAAAACGATTCATTAATCCTTCGTACGAAGTAGGATCGTCACAGACTGAAAGCCGATCAAAAATCTCCTGGTTCAAACCATTCAAAAAGTGAGAATATTTTGCTGCAGAATTCTCACTGATGTGAGAAGCGTACGGCAACAGATCCGTAAAACGCTTTTGGTAATCCTCAATGCTCGAATCTCCTTGATTAATGGTCAAAAGTTCCATCTCCTTCGCCTGACGAAGAGCAGGCAGAAAGTGATGATTGATGAAGGCCTGGCGGAAATGTTCCCAACGAATCCGCCCATGCTGCTGAACTAGAATGACATAAACAGGTTTCCACCATTTCCGAGCTTTTCCTTGGATCATGAAATCAGTTACCTCCATCTTCTCGTCCTCGTCATAGTGCAGCACTCGAAAACACTGCTCCATGATATCAACCCAAGCTTCAGCAACATCAGCATTCTCATCTCCACTCAACGGTGGAGGTCCAATCTTCATGAAATCCATAATGTTGACACGGTTCCTACGTCTCCTTTCATCAGGATCTCGGTGACGCCTTCCGTCACGATCTCTACGACGATGTTCTCGGCCAGCCTCATCGTCGCCATATCGACCATGTCCCACACTTCCGTGACTGCTTTCATCTCCTGACATCTGAAAAGAAACCAAAATCAGCCTCTAAATCCTCAAAACAGAATTACCAATGTCCCAAACATCTTCGCATGCTATGATACCACCAAATGTAGCGCCCTTACCCGAGCCACCACTAAACAGACTAATAAGCATGCAACATTAAAACTTAATAACAACAATTAAACAGCGGAAACCAAATAACTTAATCATCTTACAACCAAAATGAAAACATAACAAACATGTGCAGTCTTAAACATTAATACAACCATATCGAAAACATAATGCTAAAGGACACAACGATAAAGCACACATAAAACCTCCACTGCATCACCACCGAAAACCCAACTACTCTAGCCACTGCCCTGGTCGTCCGCACCGTCCAACCTAATACCTGCCCCGTGGAATGGGGTGCCCAAGATGAAAACAAGGACGTGAGCGACAATCGCCCAATACGAGAATGTACGAGTATACAAACTGATATGATGCATG
The DNA here is from genome assembly GCF_012295235.1 of Primulina huaijiensis. NCBI lineage: Eukaryota > Viridiplantae > Streptophyta > Magnoliopsida > Lamiales > Gesneriaceae > Primulina > Primulina huaijiensis. Next base: position 11,941,502 of record NC_133322.1, read on the forward strand.
CGGAATGCAATATGCTCGGATATCAAGGATTAAGTCAAGAATCTAATGCTCAGTCTAGAGGCGCCTGAGTGTGTAGTCTCTGATCTGCCCTAGGCATGTTTTGGCTCCCACACTCATCATCAAGACGTGGACCTACAATGTCAAGGTCATCAGAGCCCACGGGTCCCGTCGGACAGTGTAGCTCTCGATGCCCCATCGTCCACAATACAGAATAGGGCTGAGCGGCCCCAACAAACGAGGTATATCTCAAAAGATATCATGCTCAACATGATATGTCATGCATAATATGCCAAAGCAGTAAAACATGTATAATGCAACACATAAATATGCAGCATATAAGTGTGTATACTACGCTTGGATATCTCAGTCAGTACATCACGTATCTCACTAAAACAATCTGACAGAAAGCTCTTAACCTAGACAATACCAACAATATGAAATCATTATCAAACCAGATTCTGAATTACCAAACATGCTATAAAGTTCTTCCTAAAAGCTTTACAATTATACCCGCGTCCGTCGTCAGCCCGTTGATGATGTCTCGATCTCAGTTCACCGACCCCCCTTCGAGTCGACACTAGCTCCGAAACTTCACGACACCAAAGTGCCCTAAAAACTGGCTAGAAAACCTAAGGTAAAAGACTAGAACTCTCTCTCTCTGAAGGATGCGGTGTAGGAAACAAATGAATTCGGCTTCCATTTATAGGCTGCATCCGGACTATTTCAGAAATCCGAATCAATCTTATCTGTCACGTGTCAAAATCTCATTCGTCTTGTTGGATTTCTCGAGATAACGTAATCGGAAGTAAATTGGGTTATCCATTTAAAATTCGTGGATCTAACATATTAATCCCAAATTATCAATTCGTTAATAATACTAATTAACAACTCTTTAATTATCTCTTAATTAATACTTCAATCAAAATAAGAATTCGGGTCATTACAAGCAACACTCTCACCGGTCAACTGGGTCTTGCCCAACGTATTAACATATTCGTATTCGTATTCGTATCCGTATCCAAGGAAACACGGTCGTCGAGCTCCCACTGGGACCATAACTCTCACGATATTTCCAACATATCATCGTATTTAGTCACAATCCCTTCACGTCCTTCAACATGTCGTATTTCCATCACTTAATAAAAACATGCATATAATATTGTTTTTCTTTAAAACCAAGCATGCAACATATCTTTTAAATGTCCATAATAAATCATAAAATTCATAAAAATTTAAAAATAACATTTTAACATATAAAAATCCTAAAAACCATAAACGTTTTAAAATAAACATTTTTAACATCATAAATATTTAAAATAGACATTCAAGTCATAAACATTTAAAATAAACGTTTTAGCATATTAAATCATAAAACATTAAACATATTAACATCTTAAAAATCCATAAACATTCAAAATTCCATAATCATTTAAAATAATCATATTAGCATATAAAACAGCATTCAGGACACTGCCATGACGTTTACTAATTTCTAGGTGTAAAATGATTGTTTTAACCCTAGACGTAAAATTTCACGTTTTCGATTTTTTCTTAATTCCATTGACTCTAATATGTCCCAAATAATTATTAAAGCTTAAATTACATTTTTCCAAAATTTTATTTAGCTTAAATACTAGACTTTTTAATTAATTCGTAATTATACGTTTTGAAGGCGTTTCAATCCCGAAAAATCCCAAACTTTAATATAAAATTCCAAAATTTAAAACTTAGTCTTTTTTATATTATTTTAGCCCCCGTGAACCACGACTCGACCCCCGTGAGCCGTGTTTCACTTAAATTAGCAATTAAAATCCTAACTTCACCCTTGAAGGTTCCACCCGAACCATGTCTTGAATTCCCCGAGCCACCCTCGAGCCATGTTGAACCAAACCCTGAAAAACACCCTTAGGCACCCCACTAGACCCTAGGAACTCACGGAAACTGCCCCTAGCCCCATAACGAAACCACACCAGCTTTCACATGAAGTGGTCGAGAAACCCATGTGGATAACGACTCATGTTTGCACCCATACGACTCTAGCCGACCTAGCCAGTCTTGAACCAGCCTGTTGTGCACTCACCTAGGACCCCAAACAATGGACCTAGCCTAGCCTAAGCCCCTTGGCCGAGCCCACATCCCTGCGCAGACCATAGAACCTGCGTACCTCACCTTCAACTCTCGGGTAGGAGTCCTTGTTGGAAAGGACTCCTCCCAACCCACTAACTCGAGTCCTAGCATGGCTAGGACTCTACTCCTGACTCTCCCCACGGCCCTGGCTAGCCCCTGGTCCCAGCCAAAACCCAGCCGAGCCATGAAGAACAAAAACCGAACCCTTGACCACATATGACAGCAACCTAGCTTCCAGCTTGTTGTTTCTTGATATGCAGCGTTTCTAGGGTGATCTTAGAGCCTGTAAAACCGTGCTTGGGTATGTCCTAATCATGGCAGCCCTTTTCAGCTCATAATAAACGTGAATATGCAACAAACTTGAGCTTTTAAAACCCTTACTCATGTGAAAAACGAAAATAAGTATCATGCCACTTGATTTCCATACGAAACATGCATAAAATCATAAGATGGTGTGATGATGTTTTGAAGGAAAGAATATGCGTGTCTTTGTGTTTTGAACGCATGAATATACGTTGACGATTGTGAAGAACGGGGCAAGACCTTGACTTGAAACCTCCTTGAACCTCACGAAAATCCCTTCCCAAATTGTGTTGTGTGTGTGTGTGCCGTAACTTTGAAGAAATTATGAGGGTGTGTGGCCTGTATTTTGTGTGTAGGGTTTGGGATGATTAACATATTTTATACTTAATTATTTCCTAAGAAGGCTTTAGGCCTATTAAGCATAAGTTTAGGCTCACTAGTACTTGATTAGGATTTAATTAAAATATTAAATATTTTTGTTAAAATAAATTTGTGAATTTATAAGTCGGGTTGCCAAAAAGCTCGTATATTTGTTGAAAAACCAACACCGATAAAATTTACGTCCTGGCGTATAAAATCACCTCAAAACTCCTTATTTTCAAAAATATGAAAAAGCATCACTCATATTTTAAATAATTAAAATTAATTGTTTAATAAAAACATTTTACGTTTTTCAGCCCTCGGTCTCCGTTCCTCGATCGCAACTCGAATAACCTTTAAAAATACATTTTAATGCAACCATGAAGAAAAATATAATTTAAATATGTAAATATGCATAACATAATCAATTCATGCAATTAAAACATTTAATTAAAATACAAAAGAATTTAATAATTGCATGCATGTGGTTCGCGTGGACCTTTTAAATTTTCGGGGCGTTACAGAATGAATATTTTGGTTAGGGTATCGTGATAACTGAATGAATAACAATGATGGATATAAGGATTTTTGTGGATGTTCAGAGACATCAAATGCTCCTACGTCACCCCTTCTATCTCAAGGATAGGAATTCGCTAAAAAACTTTGATTAATTATAATGAATCTATAATAATCCACTTCAATTTGGACTTAAACACTGCCAAACTGAAACTCTCAGTTTTTCTTATAAAACTTCTTAGTTGATTACTGAATAGTTCAATTCAGTAGCCTGAATGCTAAAATTAAATTAATGAAATGTGAGCTAAGATTTGCGATTTGCGAACTGCATAAGAAAATCGCAACTGACTGGAAAACTGATTGAGCTTGTAGTTCGTTACTGGCTGTTTTTTTCATTCACTTCTTTTTCTTAACTTCTTCAAGAACGAACTTATCAGCTATTTATAGTCTTTATTCCCAACGGTCACATTGAATGCAATAATTAATGATATCTGTTGAGTCGTCTTATAGTCCATGTAAAAAAACTTTTTCTGGTAGAGGTATGATGTATCATACTGTTATGCTTTGGTACGGACTGTTAGTTTGTCTAAGAAATTCAAATTTCAACTGATGACGTGGCCAACTGATCGAGAGTCAAGCTGGTCGACTGATCAGTTCAGCTTGTTTATAGCAGTTTTAACTGATATCCTTTCAGTTTGAACGTTTCAGTTCAGTTTTGAATGAATCAGTTTAGATATATCAGTTATGTGAATATTATCAGTTCTAATCTTATGTTCTGATATTCGATTGTTTGTGAATCTCCATTTCATCAGTTTGAGAATTATTAATACTTACGAGAACTTAAGTTTATTTACTTCATTTCTTGATTAGTTTCAGTCCAATAAATCTCCTTCAGTTTAGTTACGTTCTTTCAGTTCAGTTGCTGATTCAGTTCAGGTCTTCTGATCGGTTACTGGTCAGTTTGTCAACTCCGAAACTTAATTATAAGTTCCAACTTAGAAGAAGTTCATTGCTCTTGAAAAGACTGTTTTGAAGGATGTTAAAGCAGTAACAGAAGCTTACGCTATGGATAGAAGGGAGTACTTATTTGATCTTATGAGAATTAAAAAACTGACACTGATATGTGAAGAACTGAAGAAGAACTATGATCCTACATTCCCAACTGCTCATGATGACAGAGCAACCTTCACTCAGTTGGATACAGATTTATGTTCTCTTCAAAGCAAAGTGAAGTTCTCGGAAATTGATAAAAAAAAATTATACATTCTAGTGGATCACAAAAGCAAGAGATCCTCCAAGGACTTCACCAAAGAAAAATCTGCTCAAAAAGAAAAGTCTAAAGAGGAACAACATGAGCAAGACTCTTCATGAAACGTCTGCTACTCGTTTTGTTAAATCGTACTAGAAATTTTTTTTCTCCTTAATCTCCATAATTAAAAATATACATATATATAAATACTTTAAAATATCTTGTCACCATTTTAAAAATAAACATTCAACAAACATTTAAAAATCCAAAGGAAAATATTTTAAAGCATAAAATCGTCAAACGTTTTACCAACATAAAAACATTATTTGAAAAGTATAGCTCATAGTATAACCTCTCAAAATTCTCTCCTAACATAAATAAAAAAAAATCGGAAAAATATCTTTAACGTAAATCATAAACGTAAATCATAAGTGCGAAAAAGTAGAAGCGCTGGTCCTCGGGTTATGTGCACCTTAAGTCCAGCAAAGTCAACCATCAAGACCTCCATTATAATATTCATAATCATCTGCATCAATCACACCTAGTGAGTCTAAAAACTCAACACACCATAATCTTGATAACAAATAATACGTATACAGATCACATACAACAGTGAAAATACTTGTACTTAAAATAGTGTTTTCATGAAGATGCATAAACTTTAAACAAAAACATTTTCGTAAGCATTTTCATGATGCCTAAAATTTAAATGAAAACATTTTCATAATGATGCATGAACTTTAAACATAAATATTTTCAAAAAAACATAAACATATTCATATTCGTATCCATATTCATATCAACATATTCATCTCATCATATTCATATTCATATTCATATTCGTGTTTGTTGAATTCAGATCGTGATTGTGACTCGTATTCTTAATCATATTTGGGCGATGGATCCATCTAGAGAAAACCACAGTACTAAGCGACGGGGACACCAGCGACACTCTCACCCGTCAACTGGGCCTTGGCCAACGTATTAACATATTAACGTATTCGTATTCGTTTCCTAATTCAAGAAAACACGATCGTCGGGCTCCCACTGAGATCATAAACCTCACGATATTTCCAACATATCATCGTATTTAGTCACAATCCCTTCACGTCCTTAAACATGATGTATTTCCATCACTTAATAAAAACATGTATATAATATCATTTTTTTTAAAACCAAACATGCAACATATCTTTTAAATGCCAATATTAAATCATAAAAATCCGTAAATATTTAAAAATAATAATTTAAAATATTAAAAATCATAAAAATCCATGAATATTTTAAAATAAACATTTTAACATATTAAATCATGACATAAACATTTAAAATAACATTTTGACATATTAAATCAATAAACATTTAAAATACATATTTTATCATTAAAAAATTCATAAAAATTTAAAATAATCATATTAGCATATAAAACAGCATTCAGGACACTGTCATGACGTTTACTAATTTCTAAGTGTAAAATGACTGTTTTACCCCTGTACATAAAATTTCCCGTTTTTGACATTTTCTTAATTTCATTGACTCTAACATGTCCCAAACAGTTATTTAAGCTTACATGAATTTCTTCATATTTTTATTTAGTTTAAATCGATGACTTTTAATTTAATCTTTAAATAAGACGTATTACTGCGTTTTAATCCCGAATTAAACCAAACATTTACATAAAATTCTCAAATTAAAAACTTAGGCTTTTAATAAATATTTTAGCTTAAATATAAATTTTCATAATTTTATAAAGCTTAAAACTTGGCTTTTCAGTCAATTATTTAATTAACGTTTCGTGCGGCGATTAAATCCCGGATAAATCCAAAACTCAATATTTTGATCCCAAATTTTAAACATAGCATTTTTAGTATTTATTCTACCCAAATCAAGCCCATTAAGTCCCTTGAACACGTCTAGGAAGCTACTGAATTTTTCTGCACCCATTCGAACCTAAGCTAATTTCGACTCCAGCCCTTAACCATCATGCCCAACCTCTACCCAACATTCCTAGGACTTAAAACAAACCCATGACATGCTGCTGGACCGAACGTACTGGCGCCAAACACGCCTAGCCCTTCAACCGTACCCTAGGACTCTAAAACATACAATTTTCGTTCATAACGGTGTCTTATATTTTCCAGCATTTAAACATGCTCCCAAGGGTCCTCAAACATGTGGAAAAACATCCTTTCAAGTTCCCCTACCATGGCAGCCCCTTTGTGCATCATTAGGATGAGTTTTAAAAGAAGAAAACTCTATTTTTATGCGTAATAAGCCATAAAAACGAAAATACAAGGTAGTGTTTCATATTATGCAAACATACATCAAACATATAATATGGTGTGATAGATGAGAAAAAAGAAGATTAAGGCGTGTCTTTGCATCTAAAACGCTCGAAATACAAATACCGTAGCGGTGAAAATCGGCGACGAATGGAGGACGATTTCTATTTTTTCTACCCTTTTCTCTCGTCAAAACCCCACCAAAAACCCACTTTGAGATGCACGGGAGTCGGGTGATCATTGTTGGAAGAAAGAACGAGGAAGAAAAGCGAAGAACGAAGTAGAAAAAAAATCGAAAACTTCCCTTGACTTGCAAAGAAGAAACGGCCGCTGTTCCTCACTTTCCTACCATTCACGTATTGTGTGTTTCGGTGTGTGTGTAGGTGTTTAGGTGTGTGTGTGGCTTTAGGTTTAAATAAATAAAAAATCAAAAAAGCTTTTTAGCTTTTTAATTAATGGGCTTAATCAACACTAATTTTTTTTTAATTAATAAATTAGGCCCATTAAAATTAATAAAATCAATAGGCTTAAATTAAAAGATTTAAAATATATATTTCTAAAAATCTCTTTAAAAAATAAATAAAATTCCTTGGTCCCGTCAATTAATATAAATTTGACCTTAAAAATTCTATAATTCTTAAATTATTTGAAATAATTATTTTCTTAACTAAAAATAAAATTTTATCTTTTAAATCTATAACACCTTAATCGTTTTCGGTCCTCCGTCTTCGGCCAACCACCGATATTCGTCTGAAAATCTTTAAATAATGAAATCGAACAAAATTATACAATTAATCATTTAGTCACTCAAAATAAATAATTCAAGCATCAACCTTATTTTAAATAATTAAAAAAAATTGTTTAATAAAAACATTTTGTATTTTTCAGCTCACGGTCTCCGTTCCTCGATCGCAACTCGAATGACCTTCAAAAATATATTTTAATGCAATCACGTAGAAAAGTATATTTTAAACATGTCAATATGCACAACATAATTAATTCATGCAATTAAAACAATTAATTGAAATACACAACGCATTTAATAGTTTGCATGCATGTGGTTCGCGTGGATCTTTAAATTTTCAGGGCATTAAAATCTTTCCTCCTTAAATTAAATTTCGTTCTCGAAATTCGCTTATCCTTAATAACCCAAAGTTTAGATTCAGTTATAGTATCCCAAAATCCACCCTTCCGCTGCTCTACTCTTATCAAACTTAAGTTCTAGAATGTCCTTACGTCTCCTTGATCATAATTAAATTTTCCTTCTAAATCTTTTTTGCGAATTGCAACTTAAAAAGACCCATAATGACTTAGTGTTGTTACTATTATAACCTCGAATTTCAACTTTTCTTATGATTCTCAATATTAAAAAATGGATGATTATACTTATCGTATATTACTTTGCTTATTTTATACCCAAAATATTTATCAACTTATCATATTTCGACATTAAAATCTTAAACGCATCCGCTAACGCTTAGATTTTTCAAGCCTAATATTGTTTCATCCTTAAAATCCTTTGATTAACATTCCTTATAACATTATAACCAAGATATCCCAAGTTTTAAAATATTCTTAAAAGTCTAAATTGTCGAAAATTCTTATCATTTAATCCGTTAAATTCTCACTTATTGTTAAACGTGTCCCCAAATTCCTCAATAATTGCAAAAATTTTCTTAATTTTCTCAAAAATCATCTCATTTGATCCTTACTTTCAAAAATCCTATGATTAACCCATAAGTTCTTGGTATTCTTAATTCCTTTCTATAGGTTTCCCATAACATAAATTTCGATAATTTTTAACTTATTTATCCAAAAATCCATTCTCATAACCAATTTTACCTTTTATCAAAACTTAAAATCCCTATATTTGAATTTTCTTACTTCCGAAGATCATCGCAGTCTTCGAATCATTTTTCCTTATGTCTAATTCCCAAAATTAACTCAACTAGTACCCACGAGTCATCAGTATTTTCTTAAAAAATCTACGTGTCCCAAAAGCAATCATAAAATTCACGATTAACTTATGGCTCAAAAATTAGAACGTCAATACTAAAATCCAAAATTCAACATAGTTCAATTCCACCACAAAGCCAATATGAGTTGAAATCAAATAATTTCTTATTTCATATCGTATCACGTATAAAAATTCTGAAGCATATAAATCATATATTATCATAAAGCTATTAAACATGTGAGGTGAACATATAATTCATGTATTTATGCAGGTAACACCATAAAATCATATAAAGCATGTAAACTTACAAATTTGAGGCTTGACGACTGAGCTTCCCGGTGCTGTTGGTGGCACAACCCTTTACAGAACCATTGCTCTGATACCAACTGAAACGTCTGCTACTCGTTTTTTTAAATCGTGCTAGAAATTTTTTTTTCTCCTTAATCTCCATAATTAAAAATATACATATATATAAATGTTTTAAAATATCTTGTCACCATTTTAAAAATAAACATCCAAATAACATTTAAAAATCCGCAGGAAAATATTTTAAAACATAAAATCGTCAAACGTTCTACCAACCTAAAAACATTATTTGAAAAGTATAGCCATAATATAACCTCTCAAAAATATCTCATAACATAAATAAAAGTCGTAAAAATATCTTTAACGTAAATCATAAGTGCGAAAAAGTAGAAGCGTTGGTCCTCGTGTTATGTGCACCTTCAGTCCAGCAAAGTCAACCATCAAGATCTCCATTATCATATTCATAATCACCTGCATCAATCACACCTAGTGAGTCTAAAGACTCAACACACCATAATCTTTATAACTAATAATACGTATACAGATCACATGTAACAGTGAAAATACTTGTACTTATAATAGTGTTTTCATGAAGATGCATAAACTTTAAACATAATCATTTTCATAAGCATTTTCATGATGCATAAACTTTAAATGAAAACATTTTCATAATGATGCATCAACTTTAAACATAAACATATTCATATTCGTATCCATATTCATCTCATCATATTCATATTAATATTCATATTCATATTCATATTCGTGTTTGTTGAATTCAGATCGTGATTGTGACTCGTATTCTTAAACATATTTAGGCGATAGATCCATCTAAAGAAAACTACAGTACTAGGCGGCGGGGACACCAGCGACACTCTCACTCGTCAGCTGGCCTTGACCAACGTATTAACATATTAACGTATTCGTATTCGTATCCGTATTCAAGGAAACACGATCGTCGGGCTTCCACTGAGACCATAACCCTCACGATATTTCCAACATATCATCGTATTTAGTCACTATCCTTTCACGTCCTTCAACATGACGTATTTCCGTCACTTAATAAAAACATGCATATAATATCATTTTTCGTTAACCAAGCATGCAACAGGTTTTTTAAATGTCAATATTAAATCATAAATATCCGTAAACATTTAAAAATCATAATTTAACATATTAAAAATCATAAACATCCATGAACATTTTAAAATAAACATTTTAACATATTAAATCATGACATAAACATTTAAAATAACATTTTGACATATTAAATCCATAAACATTAAAAATACATATTTTATAATTAAAAATTCATAAAAATTTTAAATAATCATATTAGCATATAAAACAGCATTCAGGACACTGCCATGACGTTTACTAATTTCTAGGTATAAAATGACTGTTTTACCCCTGGAAGTAAAATTTCCATTTTTTGATATTTTCTTAATTTCATTGAATCTAACATATCCCAAATAGTTATTTAAGCTTACATGAATTTCCTCATATTTTTATTTACCTTAAATCGATGACTTTTAATTTAATCTTAAAATAAGACGTATTAATGCGTTTTAATCTCGAATTAAACCAAACCTTGACATAAAATTTCCAAATTAAAAACTTAGACTTTAAATAAATATTAGAGCTTAAATATAATTTTTCATAATTTTATAAAGCTTAAAACTTGGCTTTTCAGCCAATTCTTTAATTAACGTTTCGTGCGGCGATTAAATCACGGATAAATCCAAAACTCAATATTTTGATCCCAAATTTTAAACATTGCATTTTTAGTATTTATTCTACCCAAATCAAACCCATTAAGTCCATTTAACATGTCTAGAAAGCTACTGAATTTTTCTGCACCAAGAGTCCTAGTCCTAATATGATTCGAACCTAGGCTAATTTCGACTCCAGCCCTTAACCATCATGTCCAGCCTCTACCCAAAATTCCTAGGACTTAAAACAAACCCATGAAATGGTGCTGGACCGAACCTACCTGCCCCAAACACTCCTAGCCCTTCAACCGTACCCTAGGACTCTAAAACAAACAATTTTCGTTCATAACGGTGTCCTATATTTTTCAGCATTTAAACATGCTCCCAAGGGTACTCAAACATGTGGAAAAACATCCCTTCGAGTCCCCCTACCATGGCAGCCCCTTTGTACATCATTAGGATAAGTTTTAAAAGAAGAAAACTCTACTTTTATGCATAATAAACCATAAAAACGAAAATACAAGGTAGCGTTTCATATTTTTCATACAAACATGCATCAAACATATAATATAGTGTGATACATGAGAAAAAAGAAAATTAATGCGTGTCTTTGGGTTTAAAACGCTCGAAATACAAATACCGTAGCGGTGAAAGTCGGCGACGAACGGAGGACGATTTCTATTTTTTTCTACCCTTTTTTCTTGTCAAAACCCCACCAAAAACCCACCTTGAGATGCACGGGAGTCGGGTGATCATTGTTGGAAGGAAGAACGAGGAAGACAAGCGAAGAACGAAGTAGAAAAAAAATCGAAAACTTCCCTCGACTTGTAAAGAAGAAACGGCCGCTGCTCCTCACTTTCCTACCATTCACGTATTGTGTGTTTCGGTGTGTGTGTAGGTGTTTAGGCGTGTGTGTGTGTGTGTGGGTTTAGGTTTAAATAAATAAAAAAACAAAAAGGCTTTTAGCTTTTAAGTTAATGGGCTTAATCAACACTAAATTTTTTTAATTAATAAATTATGCCCATTAAAATTAATAAAATCAATAGGCTAAAATTAAAAGATTTAAAATATATATTTCCAAAAATCCTTTTATAAAATACATAAAATTCCTTGGTCCCGTCAATTAATTTAAATTTGACCTTAAAAATTTCATAATTCTTAAATTATTTAAAATAATTATTTTCTTAACTAAAAATAAAATTTTATCTTTTAAATCTATAACACCTTAATCGTTTTCGGTCCTCCGTCTCCGGCCAACCACCGATATTCGTCTGAAAATCTTTAAATCATGAAATCGAACAAAATTATACAATTAATCATTTAGTACTCAAAATAAATCATTCAAGCATCAACCTTATTTTAAATAATTAAAAACAATTGTTTAATAAAAACATTTTGTATTTTTCAGCTCTCAGTCTTCGTTCCTCGATCGCAACTTGAATGACCTTTAAAAATACATTTTAATGCAATCACGTAGAAAAGTATATTTTAAACATGTCAATATGCACAACATAATTAATTCATGCAATTAAAACAATTAATTGAAATACACAATGAATTTAATAGCTTGCATGCATGTGGTTCGCGTGGATCTTTAAATTTCGGGGCGTTACACTTAAGATCAAGTGTTGAAGGAAGATATTGATCAAACTGAACAAGAATCAAGCCAAGCAAGACTTTCAACCAGTTCAACTGAGAAAGTTTTGTACCAAACCAAAACTTTAATCACTAAAGGACTAGAACGTCAGAAGTCAACTTAACCGATTTAGGAGATATCTCTGGCTAACGTTGATTAAATCATGAAAACAGCAACTCATGCCATTGTAGAAGTCCAAGATGAAGATATTGCGATGACGGTTTCATAAAAAATGGAAACTGGGGACATAGTGCAGATGTAACTAAAGTGGTGAAGTCATTTGAAGTTCAAATTCCTTCAGTTGAGGTTCCTGAAACATTAATTATGTCTACATATGTGAGGAACCAGTTGAATCCGAGCCCTAAAATAGTTGAAGAGTCAGTTGCAATAGCGAACCAAATGGTACTCCGGGAAACTGAAATTGAAGTCGTTGACGCAGTTGAGCTCGTTGATGTTGCTAGACCAAGAAACAAGTTGATCATATTTTCCTGATCCCAAAGCGCATATCATTGCTGAATCACCAGAATGGGTGATAGGTGATGATCTTCCAATGGACAAAATTTTCTCAAATCTGACTGGTATAATGCTATTTTTTCACAATTAAAGACATGTAAGAAACTGATATTGAAAACTTCAAAGACAAAGTGGTCAAAGATCTCAAGAATCTATCCAAAGATGTCAACTCCCTGTTCATCTAACTAGGCTCCATGAAAAAGAACTATGCTTCAATGTTACAACTATCAAGTTCTCATGATGCTCTCTCATGGAATGGATTTAATTCATGAAAATTTTAATTCAAAGATTAATTCGATTCACACTCCACCTTTCAGCCAATTTCGACACTATGTCATCCCAAATGATTTCGGTTATGCACATTTTGAATAGATATGTGGATGTTCCTGTTTTGAAAAAATTGGGGAAGAGAACTCTAAATTTGAATCTACTCCAAAGAAATATGCCAAGAAAGGTGAAGACAAGAAACAATAGATAGTTGATATTGTTTATCAGATTTATCAAAAAATTTTGGAATTTCAGTTTATTAATTTCAGAAACTTAGTTTATCGTAATTGCTTATCAAAAGTTATTTTTGCCAAAATTAGACGAATTGATTAAATTTGTCAACCACCAAAATGGAGAAATTGTTGGGAACATAATTTTATGTTTTGATATTAACAAATAATTAAGGCAAGACCGATTTAACCTAAACTAAACTCCAAATCAAACAGAACTGAATATGTCAATAAGCTAAACTGATTTACATAAACTGGATTATTCGAACAAACTGACTTGGATCCAAATTGAAGTATCTCTTATCAGTCTATCAGTTTTCATCATTCAGTTTAAAGGAAATCAAGTTACACTAGGGGGCTAAATTGTTTTTGGATAAGTTCTACCGTACTTTGGTGACACAGCCATAATCAACATTTGTACGAATATCAAAAATGATGACCTGGAAAAAAGACTCAGAAACGACTATATTATTTGGAATGGATATTTTTTAAAGCTTTTGACCGTTGCAGTTTGGAAACTATAAATAAAGATAATATTTAGTTGAGTACGGTGATGAAATTACGGAAATTATCAAGTTTCAAGGACAATTACCAAGTCTCAAAGTTCAAGCAAAAAATTGCTCATACACTAAGATACACTTTAAAAAGTTTTGTATCTGATCATTGAAGATCATTAATTATTTGGAATTCTTTGTAAGTCATTATTTTCGATAACGTTTTGTATATTGTTTCTTTGTTTAATAGTAGACTAGGAATTTAAATTTTGGCAGTGTTAAGTCTAAACTGAACTAGGTTTTTGTAAATTGCTTATATAAATCAAAATCTTCTAGTGCGAGTCTTCCCAAAAGGAAGAAAGAGTGACGTAGGAGCTTAAGTTCTCCGAACATCCAGAAACAAACTTCCATACATTTTACATTTAGTTTACCTAATCAAGCCATTATTTGAATTATTTTAATATGTCATTTTTGACTTCTTTATGCACGTATTTTTGTTAGCCAACTAACATTGATACTCGATAATATATAGTTAAGTTACTAACCCGACTGAACTAAAGTTAAAAAACATTGTTGTAAGTGTTCAATCAACCCCTCTTCTGAGCATTCAACAGATCCTATCTCATTGGTTAAAATAATAACTTATTCTTTCAATTAATTAACAAAAATAATTAATTTTTTTGGAAAAAAGTTTTATTATCGTATTTTCTTGCTGAATATATTTTTGCTTAATTTTCTTAAAATATCTACCTAATCGAATCTTGCATTCGATTTTTTTTCATCAAGAAGTTATATAGTCGACTTTTCAAATTGTATTAGAGTTAGAATTCATTTTGATACTTTAATTTATTTCCTAAGGGGAATTAGATATATAAATTTTTTATTAGAATTTCTCAAATTTATAAATTTTTTAAGCATGGTAGCCACAACCCTTGGATGGACTTGTGCAGGGGTGGACCCATCTCAGAATAGTTGAGGTCCACCTCATGCAAGTGTTAAAACTACAAAAGAGGGATATATATTTTAATGACATTGCTTCTGATGGTAGTTCATTTCTCACGTGTCACGGTCTTCTTTGTGAAGCAATTCTCGATCGCAAACAATCGGTCAAAAAACTAGACTTGTTCTAAGTGCAGAAGATGTTCGAGCAGATATGGTGAATATATGTTAATTAATAAGCTATTAAATCAATAATATAAATTGATGAATAATATATATGTGTAAAACAGATAAATAAGAACATAACATTTGTTTATGGAAGTTCACCTTTTTATCGATAATGGAATAATTACACTAAAAACTTTGATTTATACAATCATATAATAGATACAATCTCACTTCACCTGACGTCACACTCTCAATTGAAACTTTTAGCAACCATAAAGCGAAAGTCAAAACGACGAATCTCAACAAATCTGCAAACCCATCAAACAGATGACACGTCTGTAAGTTGATCCTATCAAACTTAATCTGCACCCGATCATATTCCACTGATGAGTTGAACTTGTAAGAACGTTGAAATTTCTTGAGCACTGATTATCCGTGATGATATGATAAAAACTGGTGCGCGGTGCTCTGATGCTCAAAGTACTTAAAAAAAACTGATTTAATGATCAAGTTGTTAGAGTAGATGCCCTGCAAGCCAACTGTTGGCTAGTGATTTTATTGACTCAATTGTAATAAACAATTTTTATTTTAATATAATTCATTATTTCATGGTTTGTTATTTCTTTATCTGTATACCCATGTGAACAACACAGGTAAAGACCTTGATTATACTTTAATACAAATGAATCGTAATTCGATGTTGAAACTCGTTTGTAAACACTGTATGATCTAAATTCGTTCCTAGTCGATTCAGTCGCCTAAAACATGGATAAAGGTCGCTTGAGCTTGAGACTAGCATCTGTGATGTTCTGTACTGCGTTTCTTGGTAAGGGCATAGAGATGTCCAAACATGTAGATGGGTAGTCATTTGATGATTATACCGAACAACCCTCCCTCGGACTTTCTAAGTGATTATCATTCATCGAAAGGATAAGTCCGTGGTTATAATTGTAAACCATTAGTCCTTACGATCCGAGACAACACTGAGGCTCTATATGATAGGGCTGTGCTTTGACTCGTTTACCGGCTCCAGGAAAGTCATCAGGTGGCGAGATTGGGTACATTTGCAACGCATATAGGAGCCAGTGCATTGTAGTCGGGGATTCACCGCTCACCTACGGGTGTGGATATCCTATGTGATCTGATGAAATAATAGTGCGTGGAATCTCTGGCCAGAGTATGAGATGTACATTGGAGAAGGAGTTCTCAAATGGTACATGCGAGCCACTATTTATATGTATCACGTAGTTATCGAATTATTTTGCAACCCTCGATGAACCAATGGTTGCAGATTCAATCGGGATATATGAGATGAAGGGACCGTACTGTACGTTAATAAAATCGATTGGTTCTTGCAGGCACTATCAGTGATACCTAGGGAATCATGGGCGATGCTACTCGACGCTCTTACCATGATTCAATGGGTTTAATCAGAAATATGGTTTATGACATTCTCATGATCAATTGTTGATAAATAGAATGGGGCGAATATGGGTAAGCCCGAATAAAAGATTATGTCCTGAATCACAAGGAGTTGTGAACCCACGGCTAGTTGTATCCCTGAACCATTGAGATTCACACAAGCACTAGATCATTTGCTCCTGCTGACAAAATAAATTCAAAAAGTTGAATTTATATTATGATATAGTAAATTCAAGGAGTTAAATTTATGATAATTAGAATTTGGAGAGAATAAATTCAAGGAGCTGAATTTATAAAATTTGAGAATTTAATTTATTAAACTCAAAAGTTGAGTTTATTAAATATTAAATTTTGGACGAGGTAAATTCAAGGAGTTGAATTTGTAATATTAAATTCAAATGTTGAATTTATATTGTATTTAATTTATTAAGCTCAAAAGTTGAGTTTATTAAATATTAAATTAAAATTGGTGGGAAGTATGATTAATGGGTTTATAGGAGTAAAAGTTCAACATACTAAATAATTAAAGTTCTTAATGGACTATGATTAATTAATTAAACTAATTGGACTAACTCAATTAATTAATCAAGCCCATTAATGTTAATTATGTGTATTAAGGTCATTGCTTAATTATAAAAGGGTGTTGAGAAGTCATAACCCTAGCCACCACAAGACACAAATTTCGAAAATCACTCTCCTCTTCCTCTCTAAATTCCGGCCACCTTGATTAGAGTTTAGGGTTGAGCCGCCTCTCGATATTTTAATCTTCAACGTAAAAACTTCTTCTAATTTTTCTACTGCAAATTAGAAGATGAACAAATCTTCTAGTTGTGGACCTGATTTGAAGATTGAAGATAGGAGTTTTTTTTTAAGATCATTCGTAGAGATTTACAACAAGAGCTATATCCGCCTATACCGGATTAGTTGGAGCCAAGTGATTTAATTCACTAAAGGTATAATTCTAATACCCTATGAATGTTTGATCATAAAACCATACGAGTGCTCAAACAAATATATTTTGATTGTCAAAATAAAATAAAAATTTTAAAACTTTCGCTTCGTTTTGGGCACGAGAAAACCGAGATCCAACAGTGATATTAGAGCCAATGTTTTTCTAAATCGTATGGTTTTGATATTGAATAATTTTTTTCTAATCACACATAAAAAATTTTCAAAAAAATTGTAGCACCATTAAAATTATTTTTTTACAGAAAACAAAAAAAAAATTATTTTTCGGGCTTGCCCGCGCAGGGATGCATACGCAGCGCCCTGCGCGCAGCATGAGGAGCGTCACTGCGCAACGCAGCGTGCGGAGCGTCCGCACGCTGCGCTCGGCGCCGCGCGCGCATGTGAGCGCCCTGAGCGCAGAGGAGACCCACCACTGCCCGAAACATTCGGGCAGCGGGCGGGCAGGTTGCACGGGAGTGTCTCGAGAACCGTGCTGATTGATGGGCTTGAATTGTTTGGTCCTAGGGTGTAGTTTTCTTATTTTTTCAAATTTTTGGGCAAAATTGATATTTTTGAAAATTGGTTCAATTTTTCTTTTGGAAAATTAATAATTTTCTTGAAAAATAAATAATTAGAATATGATTTTAATTATTTATGGTAAAAATGAGATTTACAAGAAATCAATTATTATTGCTTTAATTGAAAATTAAATAAAGGTTTTTATTTAATTTATTAAATGCTTTAATAATTGTGGTGGTTAGTGATAAATTTATTAGATATATGATTTATCAGTTAATTAAATTTTTTTAATTAATTGATGTTAATATTTGATATTAAATGCATAAAAGATGATCGAGAGCCTTGACCAATGTGTTAGGTGTATGTTAGGATATTTTACTGTTTTATTCATTGCTTAATATTTGATATTATTAAAGTGGGCCTGGTTTGTGGCCCGTTCCCACCCCCATGAGATGTATCCCTATGTGCCATGGCTATTTAAATGTAATTATTAGAAATAGTGGGAGATCAAGACTGGAAGATGGTGGGCCCGATCAACAAGATGAAGACATGTAAAATATTGGAAGCTCTTGTAAAATTTGCATTTGCATCCCTACATTCAACTAGGTTTTGGACCTGGATCCATGTATGGCTCACATGGATCTAATAGTGTTGGCGATCGATCATCCTTATTTATTGTTGAATGCCATATTATGATATATGCAATATATAGTAGTATGAATGTATATATATTATTAAATAATATAGTTACATGAATCCGGCAAACATGAAAACTCGTGGCATGCGATTTTTAAATTAAAATGATGAGACAATTTTAAAATTAAAATACCTCATTTTGTATAAGATTCAAAATTTATTTCAAACCGAAAAATTAAAAATTAAAAGCATTTAATTTTTCCTTGCCTTCCATCAACCGTGGTTGCATGTTGATCGCTACCCGCGGACAGTGTCTGGCTCATATTATTAGGGAGACCTGGACGCCGAAAAACTGTGACTTCCACCGGACATATGATGTGAATTGAGTGGAACTCCCATGCCTTCGGCTCATATTATTGGGGGAACTCATGGTGACCGTCTACTACAATTCAATATTGATGGGTTGGTTTGACACGTGAAAATAAACGACGTCATATTATTGGGTCCTTATTAAACGTGAGGCAAAACACTCGAAGATTGCATATGGATGCAATTGGATTCTACCTTTTAGAAATTATAATTGGCTGATATTATTCGAGATTATAATGGGCTAATTGGACTCTACGTGCCCACTAAGGAAATATGATTTCTCTTTTTCATCAGAGGGTGGTGGAAATGTCAAAATAGTGGGAGGGAAATTTATAAATTGAAATCCATATTTTATATCTTAGAATTATTTTAAAATTATCAGTAACCATTATCTGTTTTCATTTTCAGTATATTTACGATGTCTACTCGTAACCCGCTTTCAATAATTCTCGATCAAAACAAATTGACTGGCCCTAACTATCATGACTGGTTTCGAAATTTAAAGATTGTTCTGAACTCCGAAAGGATTGCGTATGTGCTTGAAAAGAAGCCATAAAAGGAGGCAGCTTCTGATATCAGTAGGACTGAGTTAGCTAAGCTTGAGAAATGGTGGGACCGTGATCTTCAAGATAAGAGCTACATGTTGGCTTCTATGTCGAATGAACTTCAGAGGAGGTTCGAGGAGGCGGTGAATGCTGCTGACATTCACCTTCATCTGAAACAATTGTATGTTGTACAAACTCGTTTAGAGAGACATGCTACTGTGAAAGAACTCATGACTATACGCTTGCGAGAGGGGACTTCAGTCTATGAGCATGGTGTTAGGATGATTGGGCTCATCGAGAAATTGGTGGGACTCGACGTGGTTATGCCTAGTGAGCTCTCGTTTGATATTATCTTGTTGTCATTGCCTGCCTCGTTCGATGGATTTGTGTTTAATTTTAATATGAACAAGCTTGAGGCCAGCCTTGAAGAGTTGGTCAATATTCTTATTAATTATGAGGCCACAATTAAAAAGGAAAAGCATGTTCTTCAAGTGGGTTCTTCATCCGGTACGAAAAAGGTAGCCTCAAATAAAGGCAAGAAGCGTTCTGCCCCTCTGAAGAAGAACAAGCCTAACAAGAAGTCATACAAGAAACCAAATCCGGGCCCTCAAAGCTTGACAAATCAGAATATGTTCTATTTCCACTGTAACAAGCCTGGACATTGGAGGCGTAATTGCGCGGAGTATCTAGCCCAGAAGCGTTCTGGTCATGGTATGTTTTATATTGAAGTTAATGTTTCTATTAATTCCTCTTCTTGGGTATTGGATACCATATGTGGTTCTCATCTATACAATGATTTGCAGGTGATGGGAAGATGCAAGAGGCTTAGAGATGGTGAGACCTTTCTAAGACTAGGAAATTGAGCAAGAGTTGTTGCCACTGCCATTGGAGACGTTACTTTAATTTTTGAAAATAATTTTAAGTTTTTTTTTAGAGACGTTTTATTTGTTCCTGAATTGGTTAAAAAAATTATTTCTATTTCTATGCTTGATAGGGATGGTTATTCTTGTTTTTTTGCTAAAGGTGTTTGCAATTTATACAATAATGAATGTTTGATTGGAACTGGAGAATTAACAAACGATCTCTATAACTTAAAATTAAAGGATATTCCGTTAAACAATGTCCAAGCGCATACGAGAACAACAACAAACAAAAGAAAAATAGAAGATCTAAATCCCGCACAAATATGGCACGCTAGACTAGGTCATGTTACCCAAAGTAGGATGCACAAGCTAGTGGGAGAAGGCATGTTTGACTTGTCAGACATAAATTATCTATCTACTTGTGAGTCTTGTCTAAAAAGAAAAATGACTAAGACTCCATTCAATGGAAACGTGGAACGTGGACATGGTCTACTAGATTTGATCCACACGGACGTTTGTGGCCCGCTAAGTGTTAGCACAAAATTTTGGCATTCCTATTTCATTACCTTTACTGATGACCATTCGAGGTATGAATATGTTTATTTGATGAAACACAAATCTGAAGCATTTGAAAAGTTCAAAGAATTCAGATCTGAAGTAGAATACCAGCTAGAAAGAAGTATTAAGGCACTTCGATCTGATTTTAGAAGAGAATACTTGAGTGCTGAATTTTTGGATTATCTAAAAGAGAATGAGATTTTCTCACAGTGGACTCCACCAGCAACACCACAATTGAATGGTGTTTCTGAACGTCGAAATCGAACCTTGATGGACATGGTTCGATCCATGATGGGATTCACTGAATTTCCTACATCGTTTGGGGCTTTGCACTTGAAACTGCGGCAATGTTGTTAAATAATGTCCATACTAAAACAGTGGATAAAACACCATATGAGATATGGATGGGAAGAACTCCCAAATATTCTTACATGAGAATATGGGGATGTCCTCCTTACGTGAAGCAGACAGTGGGAGACAAATTGGATAGTAGATCCAATTTGTGCTACTTTGTAGGATATCCAAAGAATTCTGTTGGATATTATTTCTATCATCCCAGTGAAGCAAAAGTGTTTGTTTCAAGAAATGTCACTTTTTTGGAAAAGGAATTTCTATTAGATAGAAATGGCAAAATGATAGAATTTGAAGAAATTCAAGATACTCCCTCATCTATAGTAGTTGAACCTAATCCCCAACAACAAGTAGTTGAAGTACAAGCTCCTAGGAGATCTGATAGGATTATTAGATCACCTGCTAGATATACGTTTCTTCATGAACAAGACCATGATGAGTCTTGTGTTGGATGTGATCCAATGAACTTTAAAAAAGCAATATATGATACTGATTCATCCAAATGGCTTGAAGACATGCAGTCTGAAATAGACTCTATGTATTTAAACCAAGTCTGGACATTGGTGTATCCACCTGAGAGAATCATTCCCATAAGATGCAAATGGATCTACAAAAGAAAACTTGGGGCGGATGGGAAGGTAGTGACCTTCAAAGAAAGACTGGTTGCAAAAGGTTATACTCAAAAGCAAGAAATTGACTATGAGGAAACTTTTTCACCAGTTGCTATGTTTAAGTCCATTAAATTACTACTAGCCATAACAACATGGTATGACTATGAGATATGACAAATAGATGTAAAGACTGCATTCCTCAATGGAGACATCAAAGAGGAAATTTATATTTCTCAACTTGAGGGATACACATCGGTAGGAAGTGAGCATAAGGTATGCAAACATCAGAGATCAATATCTGGTCTCAACCAGGCGTCAAGGAGTTGGAACCTCAGATTTGATAGCACTATCAAAGAGTTTGGTTTGGCTAAGAATCCTGAGGAACCATGCGTGTACAAGAAAGTTAGTGGGAGTGCAGTGAAATTCCTAATACTTTATGTTGATGACATCCTACTCATTAGAAATGATGTAGGTTTACTGCGATCAACTAAAGTATGGTTGGCAAGTAAATTCTTCATGAAAGACATGGGTGAAGCATCCTACGTATTGGGAATACAAATCTATAGAAATTGATCAAAAAAGATACTAAGACTCACCCAAGCCACTTATATCGATACCATTCTGAAGCGATTCTCTATGGAAGAGTTCAAGAGAGGATACTTACTAATGTGTCATGGTGTTACTTTATCTAAAGCTATGTGTCTGAAAACTAATGAAGAGATAAAGATGATGACACGTATTCTATATGAGTCAGCCATTGTTAGTATCATGTATGGTATGATATCGACACGTCCTGATGTTGCTTACGCTTTGAGTATTACAAGCAAATATCACCGAACCCTGGTCCAATGCATTGGAAGGCCGTGAAAGATATTTTTAAGTACTTAAGAAAGACTAAGAACTTGTTTATGGTCTATGGGGGTGGAGAATTGAAATTGGAAGGCTACACTGATTCTAGCTTCCAATGTGACGTAGATGATTCGAAATCGACATCTGGTTTTGAATTTAAGCTAAATGGTGTGGCTGTATCTTGGAAAATTTCCAAGAAAAACACCGTTGCGGATTCCACCACTCAAGCTGAATACATTGCTGCATCTGCTGCAGCCAAAAAGGCTGTTTGGATGAGGAATTTTGTCCGAAAGTTGGGCGTCATTCCTAATGGAGTTGATCCAGTCTCGGTGTACTGCGACAACACTGGTGACGTTGCGTAAGCAAAAGAACCTAGGTCTCATCAGCGATTCAAACATGAACTGAGAAAATTCCACATCATCCGGGAGATTGTGGGAAGAGGAGATATATCAGTCGAAAGAGTCCTCTCTACAGATAATGTTGTTGATCCACCTACAAAGTCCTTGCCAAGACTATTGTTTGAGAAGCATCACAAAGCAATGGGATTAAAGTTTATGTGTGGTTGGCTCTAGGGCAAGTGGGAGATTGTTAGAGTAGATGCCATACAAGCCAACTGTTTGCTAGAGATTTTATTGACTCAATTGTAATAAACAATCTTTATTTTAATATAATTCGTTATTTCATGATTTTTTTTATTTATCTTTATACCCATGTGAACAACATAGATAAAGACCTTGATTATACATTAACACAAATAAATGGTAATTTGATGTTGAAACTCGTTTGTAAAACTGTATGATCTAATTTCATTCCTAGTCGATTCAGCCTCCTAAAACATGGATAAAGGTCGCTTGAGCTTGAGACTAGCATCTGTAATGTTGTGTACTGTGTTTCTTGGTAAGGGCATTGATATGTCCAAACATGCAGATGGGTAGTCATTTGATGATTATACCGAACAACTCTCCCTCGAACTTTCCAATTGGTTATCATTCATCGAGATGATTGTACATCATTAGTCCTTACGACCCAGGACAACACTAAGGCTCTATATGATAGAGCTGTGCTTTGACTCGTTTACCGGCTCCAGGAGAGTCATCAGGTGGTGAGATTGGGTACAGTTGCAACACATGTAGGAGCCAGTGCTTTGTAGTCGGGGCTTCACCGCTCACCTACGGGTGTGGATATCCTATGTGATCTGATGAAATAATAGTGCGTGAAATCTCTGGCCAGACTATGAAATGTATATTGGAGAAGGAGTTCTCAAATGGTACATGCGATGCCACTATTTATATGTATCACGTAGTTATCGAATTATTATGCAACCCTCGATAAACCAATGGTTGTAGATTCGATTGGGATATATGAGATGAAGGGACCGTACAGTACGTTAATCATAATCGACTGGTTCTTGCAGACACTATCGGTGATACCTAGGGAATCATGGGGCGATGCTACTAGCGCTCTTACCATGATTCGATGGGTGTTGGAAACTTAATTTCGATGTTTGACAAACCGTAAGCCTAATAGATTAAATCAACTGATCAAGAAGACAGATCTCTTAACTGAAGAATAATGCGCAGGCAAACTAAAACCAGCTGAACTGAACATCACAAACAACTGACTGATCAGTTATATACTTATCGACTATTGCCTATCAGATGATCCTTCAGCTGTACACATCAAGAAAAGGATGTTCAACTGACAATAGTACAAAAGTAGACTGCAACAGATAGCGGGAACGCCGCAATTCAGCTACAAGGTACGAATGTCAGAAAAATGTTTACATGGCAAACCAACGAATAAAAAGATTCAAATTCTATTAAATGTTACCGTTGAAGAGAAGCCTATAAATAGCAGAGAAGAGCAGTTGAGAGAACAATATAATACATCAAAGTTCTGAAAATCTAAACTCGTCTATTCTCTGAAAAATACGCTGTTACTCTGCTGAAATAAAAGCTCACGCTTATCGCATATATTCGTATCAATCAAGGCTACTCTTTCGAGCTTTCTAGTACAGTTTTATCTTTGTAAAACCTCGCTCTTGTAAGAGATGAGTTGTGCTAAATTCAGTTGTATACTTTGAAGCATTTTGTAAACTAATAGTTTCAGTCTTAGCAGTGTTAAGTCCAAACTGAAGTGGGTCTGTACAAACTTTTGTATCGATCAAAGTCTTTTAGTGAATATCCTATCCTCGTGTTAGAAGGAGTGACGTAGGAGTGTTTGAAATCTCCGAACATGCGTAAAATCTTGTGTTCTTATTTCAGTTTTTATTCTATCAATCAGTCAATTTTCTTCCGCACTTTATTGTTAACTGATTGATATTGACTGACAAGATTCCGAGTATCAGTTTATCACTAAACTGAACTCAACTTTTGAAAAGTTTATAAAAATTGTGAGTGTTTATTCAAACCCCCTCCTTTTATACACTCTTTTAACTAAGTATTCGATCCTATCAAGTGGTATCAGAGCAGTTAAATCTTGTCCCAGAATATTTTTAACCACAAAATTGATAACCATGTCTTCATTCAATAAAATTCCAATGTTTTCCAGAGAAGATTTTGAGACTGGAAAATCAGAATGCAGGCTCATCTAGCTGCACAGGACGATGATATGTGGTACGTCATTACTGATAGACCCATGAATATTTGAAAAGCCAACACAGCTAGCCATGTCTGATGGGGACCACATCGTATAGAGAAGCCCAGAGAAGAATGGACAGCTGAAGATAAAAAGAAAGCCAATCTAAACAATGTCGCGAATGATATCTTATACAAAACGCTGGATAAAGTCACTTTCAGCAAAATCGAAATGTACAAAACTGCTAAGGAAATTTGGGAGAAACTGATTTAGCTTTGTGAAGAAAACGAGCAAACCAAAGAGAACAAGCTATCAGTTGCTATTCAGAAATTCGACAACATCAAAATGAAGGTTGGTGATGAAAGGGGATCGGTTACGGTGACCGGAAGCGCAACGGAAGTTTAAAATTTTGATTTATAACATAAAATTTTCGGCCACCAAGTAAATAATGTGTAGCAAATACAAAAACACAAAATGACATACATAGTGTGTTAAGAAATGTACCTATCAATCTCAAAGATTGATGTAATGGCTCCAACCAAGTTGTAAACAACTTGGCTCTTCAAAGGCAAGACAAATCTACAAGCGTCCGTTGAGCACTCCTTGCTCAACTATTAAGCCCACCACCAACTAGGTAGATCCCCTCATGTCTTGCACTAGAAAAATATGAGGATTTTTCTTTGAGAAGTGAGTGTTTTCTCCAACCATTGAAGAACAAAAATTGAGAGAAAATTGGGAGAGAAAACCATGAAAATTTCGGCCAAGGTAAAGTGGAATGAAGGGGAAGGAGACTTGTCTTGGTAGAGAAAAAAGTTGAGGCATAAAGTTGCATGCCATGCCTTGGTAATAGTAAAAGTTGTCTCCCAACCCTTCCCCTCCCATGCATGCATTTTATTTGGTTTTTTAACAATTAAAAAAAAAAACCCATGGACTTAATTTTAATTATCTCAACCATATTTGAGACTAATTAAACATTACTTGAATTTACTCAAGTCCCACTAGTTAAATTATTATTTAAATTGAGCTCTACAAGACTCAATATGATTTAATTAATTCAACACTTGAATTAATTTAATTATTTAGACTCTACTAGGTCCACTAGTGTTTAATTAATTCAACACTTGAATTAAATTTAATTTAGTCCATAATAATGTTTATTAAAATCACAATTTTCAAATACATTATTCACTTGGCCGAATTTTAATTTAGGAACACTTCCATAAATTAAAATTTACATTTCTCTCATAGAAGTCATACTTCTATTTTTCCTTTCGCCTATAAACTCATTTATAAGCCGTTCAACACATTGAACTATTTTACTTCTCAACGGGATCTAGAAAGCTAGTACTTGTGTGGCCCTCAATGGTTCATTGATACAACTAGCCGTGGGTTCACATCTCCATGTGATTCGGACTAAACATGTCCTTATATGAGCATACCCCAATTGCTCCATTCTTATTTATCAACTCCTTGATAATAAGAACGTCAGAACTCGAGTCTGATAGTACCCAACCAATCATGTTAAACGCCTAGCAGCATCGCTTACATGATTCCCTAGGTATCAAATGATAGTGCCTGCAAGAACCATTCAATTATGGTTAGCGTACAGTACGGTCCCTTCAACTCATATATCCCGACCGATTCGACAACCATTGGTTTATCGAGAGTTGTCAATGAATCGATACTATGTGTCATGTCGTAGTTGCATCGATGGTGTAATCTATGAAACCCCTTTCATAATTACCACCATACTCTGATCAGAGATTTCAAACTACATATACATGAAAAACACATAGGATATCCATACCCGTAGGTAAGCGGTGAATCCCCGACTACAATGCATCGACTCCTATATGTTTCGACAGAACACCCAACCTTGCCACCTGATGACCCCATGAGAGTCGGTAAACAAGTCAAAGTGTAATTCTAGCACATAGAGCCTCAATGTTGTCCCGGGTCATAAGGACTAATGGTGTACAACCATAAACTAGGACTTTTCCACTCGATAAGTGAGAACCACTTGGCAAGTCCTTTAATGGAGGGTTGTTCAGTGCACTCTACCAGGAGCACCTATCTGCATGCTCAGACATCACAATGTCCCCTACCAATGAAACATGGTACTCACATCGCAGATACTAGTCTCAAGCCCGACCGGCCTATATCCTTCTTAGCGGCGGCTGAATCGACTAGGAACCGTTTAGAATATACAGTATTCCAAATATGAGTTTCATGATACTCATCATATGAGCATCTCATATTCTTTCTACTATTTGTATATTCAAGGGCTTTATCTATGCAACTAGCATGGGTATATAGATAAAGGTGTGCCAAAACAATAATTTCAAATATTATTAAAATAAAGATTGCTTATACATAGAGTTTCATTGTGAACACTCGGCCAACACTTGGCTCGACGTGCACCTACTCTAACAGGTGAAACCATGCATGAATATGATGAAAGAGTCAGTGGCATTATTAATGGCTAAATGCACTTGGAAAAGTGTATTCCAATAAAGAGGTAGCATTGAAAGTTGTCAGGGATCTTCCCTAAGAATGGGATGTCAAGACCATGGAAATGAGGGAGTTAAAGGACCTGATGAAGGTCGAGCTTCATGACTTGTTTGCTGATCTGAAGGCCTATGAGTTTGAACTACAAACCAGAGAAGGGGAACCTTCTACACCAGCGGCCACAACTGCTTTAACTGCTATCAGACTGAAACCAACTGGTTCAGTTGACAAGTCGGTTGATCAGCTAAGCAATGACGCGATGCCATTGTTTGTCAGAAAGTTTGGAAAATTTATGAGAATAAATCAAGGAAATTTCCAGAAACAATATCAGAAAAACTACTCCAAAGAAAAACCTTATACTTGCTACAACTGTGGCAAAAATTGTCACTTCATTGCTGACTGTCCCAAATCAAAGAAGGACAGTAGAGGCTCATCTGAAAGAGGGAAGAAGCCCTAAACATAAAAGAAGAACCAAGGATGACAAGAATTCATTCAGAAAGAAACATGAGGTACTTCTAGCTGAGGAGAGCAAATCTAAGTGGGCGGAAACTGACAGTGAAGAGTCAGAGCCTGAAACCTCATACAGCTCAAGTGATGATGAAGAAGAAGTTAAGTGCTTAATGGCAGATGATATTGAACTGGAGTCAGCAAGTGAACAGGTATTTGACTTCAGCTCTACTAATTTCGCTCGTGAGGAACTCATTACCACATTGCATGACATGGTAAATGAGTATCACAAACTTGCTCGATCATTTGAGAAGGTCAAAACTGAGCAAAATGATCCCAATGATGACAAAACTGAAACTGATAAGTCAGTTGAAGTGTTGAGTCTAAAAAAGGAGATTGCAAAGCAAAAAGCTAAAATGATTGAGAACCAAACCTTGATATGGTAGTTAAAAACTGAAATTTCAAAACATACTGAACTGATTCAAGCTTGGAACAAGTCCTCAGTTACTTTGACAGAAATGCAGAATTCACAAAAATTAGTTGATGATAAAACTGGTTTAGGTTTTAATAGTCATGTTGAAAATTCTGCAAGTGATACACAACCAAAGTTGAATGAAAGCAAAGGAAAGTACATTACCTTTGTAAAATCAAATATGGTAAATGAATTCTCAGAACCAAGTAAACCAGCTGTTCAATCGACTGAAATTAAGAACAAAGCCAAACGGTATAGAATTGGATACAGTCCTGAGAGTTCAACTGATTCAAGAAACTGGTCACCTAAACGACTCAGTTACGAAAGTCAGTACTTGAGGAATGGCTATTACAATTACTACAACTGTAAGCCAGTTCGGAAACGGTATCAAAAGAACAGTCAGTTGAAAAAGGGTACAAATCATATTGTTTCTTCCTAACACCACACACTGAATACCCAAAAGTCAGGAAAGACTATATGGAACACAGCGACTGGAAAGTCAGTTAAACTGTTCCAAGTCTAGGTTCCTAAAAGACTAATAAGTTTAGGACCCAAATGAATATGGGTACCAATATCATATATTGTGTGTGATCGCAAGTAACAGGTACAAACAAGGAATCCATTTGGTATCTAGACAGTGGATGTTCACGGCTTATCTCAATTGATCAAATATTTTGGACCAAACATCAGTTTTGGAGATAAATCCACAGGTAAAACCGTGGGTAAGGGTAAGCTTATTCATGGTAACTTTACTGTCAAAGATGTTTTACTAGTTGAGAATTTGAAGTATAACCTGATTAGTATCAGTCAGTTTTGCGACAATAATTTCTCAGTTCAGTTCGACAGACACACTTGTTCAATTAGAGACTCAACTGATGAGGTCATCCTAACTGGCAATCATTGCGGAAATACCTACAAAGTCAGTTGGACTGATCAACCTTATGCACCAGTTTGTTTATTAACTTCCAAATCTTCTAAGAAATGGTTGTGGCATAAGAGATTGAACCACCTAAACTTTAAATCTATGGCCTATCTGACCAACCATGATCTTTTAACTGGTTTGCCCAAAATAGATTTTTCGAAAGATAAAATTTGTTCAGCATGTCAGTTTGGTAAGAAAGTAAGATCTTCATTCAAAAACAGAGGTTGTAAATAATCCTCTCGATGCTTAGAACTGTTGCATATGGATCTTTTTGGTCCAATACCAATCATGAGTTTAGAGGGAATGAAATACACTTTAGCTGTTGCGGATGATTTTCAAGATTTACTTAGGTCATATTTCTCAAATCAAAAGAGAAAACTGCTGCACAACTGATTAAACTCTTTAAAAGATTATTAAATGAAAAATCTGTTGGGATTGATCGAATAAGGTCTGATCTAGGAACTGAATTCATCAATCAAAATCTTTCAACTTTTTTAGAAAATACTGGAATTAAGAATGAGCTCTCAACAGCTAGAACTCCTCAGCAAAATGGTGTAGCTGAGAGAAGAAATCGGACCCTTAAAGAAGCTGCTAGAACAATGCTTGTTGATTCTGGTATTTCTCAAAGATTTTGGGCAGAAGCGGTAAACACTGCATGCTATACTCAGAACATATCAATGATTAATAAGAATCATTTGAAAAAACCTTATGAGATTTGGCATGGACGAAAAAGTGTGGTTTCATATCTAAAAATATTTGGCTGCAGATGTTTTATTCTTGATAATAGCAAAAATTATTTAAAAGCTTTGATGCTAAATTTGCATAAGGAATATTTCTTGGATACTCTTCACTTAGTAAAGCTTATAGAGTTTTTAATAAAAGCTCTTTAAATGTTGAAGAATCTATACATGTGGTATTTGATGAATATGTGCTAACTGATAAGCCAACTGATCCAATTGAGCTAGTTGATCGATTTACATATATTAATTTGGAGGACGATACTGAAGAAGAGAATCATATCAATCGAAACATTCTTCAAACACCTGAACTAGAAGTTTTGGATCAATCAGTTGAACAAGAAGCTGTTCCTGATAATCAGTTGGTAGAGCACATTGATAATATTCAGTTACCAACTGATACAGCTCCAACTGAAACTGCATAAAACATTCAGTTGCCAACTGAAACAGTTGTTGATATGGATGCTACAAATGCCGATTACAGATGGAAGAAATCACATCCTCCAGAATTGATGATTTGTAATCCATCTGATCCAGTAAGAACTCATAACCAAATGCTTAACTTATTTATTCATTCTGCTTTTGTTTCACAACTGCAACCAAAGAAAACTGATGAAGCTCTTGCTGATCCTAACTGGATAAATGCAATGCAAGAGGAGCTAAATCAGTTTACCCATAACAATGTCTGGAACTTAGTTCCAAGACCAGTTTGTAAAACCATTATAGGTACAAAATGGGTATTCATAAACAAACTGAACGAAGATGGTTCATTTGCACGCAACAAAGCAAGACTTGTAGCTCAGGGATACTGGAAAGAGGAAGGAATTGACTACAATGAAACATATGCACCAGTTGCAAAACTGGAGGCAATCAGAATGTTCATTGCCTATGCATAATTCAAAAATTTTAAAGTATATCAGATGGACGTGAAAAGTGCTTTCCTGAATGGTCAGTTAAAGGAAGAAGTTTATGTTGAACAACCCTCATGTTTTATCAATCACTCTTTTCCTGATCATGTCTATCATTTGAACAAAGCTTTATATGGTCTGATAAATATAAAAATTGTACATTAATTAAATGTTTTATAATATAAATTTATAGTTTTTGTTTTATTAAATGTTTAAATATTATATGTTTTATAATAAATTGTATAAAAAATAAGTTGTTGTGTAATTATAAGTTTTTACTATTTTTACAAGTTCGATAAAACAAGAATAAACTTGGCGTTGCAAATGGGATTAAGATGATTCTTGGACCTGTAGAAAGTTGATGATAATATCTACAATATTGGTGACAAGCATGAGTAAAAATATTCTCACAATTGGGATCAAATTAAGCAACAAACAAAGTTACCAAAGGAGTGACAGTTTTACCATGCTTTAGTATTTTGACCATATCTCTCAAACTACTTGTTCAAATGGTTAAAATAAAATACCACAATTCAAACAACTCAATTATCCACATGTTTTATTTTATGTGGAGAAGCAAAATTGGATGGGAAGATTTTCAAAAGTGATGTGTATTAAAATATAATTTCTTGGAACACCAATGAAGACTTATGTGTAAAAAATAATATTTTATTTGTGGTTGTCTCCCCAAATTTGGCTATAAATAGGGGTGCATTGTAATGAATTGAGATATCCCTCATTCTATGAACAAATCTTTGAGTTCATAATATTTCTCTCTTTATTTTTCCTTTATTTCATCATTTAAAAATAATTAGCATGTTAATTTCATATTCAAAGTTTAATACTTTGAATAATGAGTAGCTAACTTCCCAAGGTTGAGATGAAAAGGTGAAGCTCTTGGTATGATAATAAGGTTATTAAAAGGTAATAATCTATGTTTTATATTATTTAACCATTATTTATTGTTTATGTTATATTAATTTCTTTAAGCATTTTTATACATTACTTATAAGTGGGAGTTTTGATTTATTGTTGCTATATGTTGCACTAAATTTTTGGTACCATTTAAATGTTTGTTTGGTTTTATTAACCATTTAAAGTGGATGCATTGATTTATTATATATCAATATATCATATTATTAATTTCTTGGTACCATGTAAATGCTAGTTTGGTTTTACCAACCATTCAAAGTGGGAACCTTGATTTAGTGTTTACAAATATATATAACACAATAAATACTTGACAACATTTATAAGTTTTGATATATATTTTATACTTATAAGAAAATAGTATATAACATAATATAAATATGATTATTTAATATATTGGAACCATTTTATTAAGTGGATTTCAATAATATTCATTAATGTTAACTTTATTAAAATATCAAATGTGGATCCTCCAATCTCAACTACTTAAATTATAATTTGAACAATTAAAAATTACCAATTAAATATTCAAACAATTGAAAGAAAAACAAAAACAAAAACAAAAAGACATTGTAGTGGACTTGTAATTACCGTAGCTTCCCTATGGATACGATATCGGATTCACCGAATTATACTACCTGCGGACAACCTGCTATTGGGAGTGTAACAATCAAAGTCACGACAAATTTTTGGCGCCGTTTCCGGGGAAGTATAATTTAATTTCAAGTCTATTTAATTTTCTTTCTTTGAATTTTTTATTGTTTTTGTATGTTTTTCTTCTTTTTCTTTTGCATTTGCATGAGCATTATTTGGTCACGTACACTTAGTGGTCGACTCATTCGAAATAACCCTTTATTTTTACAAAACATGGCGGAAGAACCCATCCAAGAAAATGAAGATGAAATTCAATCTCAACATGATCATGATAGGCGAAGAACACTTAGAGATCACATGAATCCTACACGTACTAGTGCACCTTCATGTCTAGTTTTTCCCCCTGATGCATCTCATTTCAATTTTAAGCCTGGTATTATCCAACTTTTACCTAACTTTCATGGCTTAGATTCTGAAAATCCATACATGCATTTACGAGAATTTGAAGAAGTGTGCAACACATATAATGATCTAAATTGTAGCATGAACACCATTCGACTTAAGCTTTTTCCTTTTTCTTTAAAATATAAAGCTAAAACTTGGCTACAAAATCTTAGATCGGGATCCATTCGAACTTGGGATGAATTGCAACAACAATTTTTGAAAAAGTTTTTTCCATCTCATAGAACAAATTCTTTCAAAAGGCAAATCATCACTTTCACTCAAAAACAAGGAGAAACTTTTTATCAGTGTTGGGATAGATATAAAGAATTGCTTAATCTTTGTCCACATCATGGTTTTGAAATTTGGAGAGTTGTTTCTCAATTTTATGAAGGCTTAACACCTAAAGATAGGCAAATGGTTGAATTTATGTGTAATGGAACATTTGAAGATAAAGATCCAAACGAGGCAATTGAGTATCTCGATTCATTAGCTGAAAATGCTCAAAATTGGGACACTATAGGTACAATCGAACCATCAAACAAGATTCAATCTCCCACATCTGGTGGAGGTATGTATACCCTCAAAGATGAACATGATCTGCAAGCTAGATTTACCTCTTTGGCAAGAAAAGTTGAAGCACTTGAATTGAAAAAGAATGGTCAATTAAAATCTGTTCAAGAAATTGCGTGTCACATCTGTGATACAAGTGATCATTCTACAAAAGATTGTCCCACTTTGCCCTCTTTTAAAGAATGTCTCCATGAACAAGCCAATGTTTTGAACAATTTCAAAAGGCCAAATTTTGAACCATTTTCTCAAAATTACAATCCAGGTTGGCGAAATCATCCAAATTTTAGTTGGAGGAATGATAATGCTGCACAATTTTCACAACCACATTTCCAAAATCAACAAAATTTTCAAAATTATGCACCTTATGTTCCTCCACCTAAAAGGAACTTGGAAGATATATTGAATTCTTTCATTGCAAAGCAAGAGTCTATCAATACTCAAACTGCTCAAACCATGACAGATTTGAAAGATACTCTTGCTAAATTTGCATCTGCACTTAATGTTCATGAAAAAGGTAAGTTTCCTTCAAAACCACAGCCTAATCCCAAGGATCATCATTCACAAACCGGAACTTCTGGAACTCAACCGATGGATCAGGTAAAATCTGTTATTACCTTTCGTAGTGGTAAGGTAGTGAAAAAAATCCATTCTTGAACCTTGTGAAAATGATGATAAATCAACT
>NC_133322.1:11976122-12064875 GCF_012295235.1 Primulina huaijiensis
TTTAGAACGCTTTGAAGAGGCTCCTAAATGCACAGCTACGGGAGCAGTCCAAAACCGTTGTAATATTCACAATATGTACAATTGGTTTCAAACCGCTCTTTAATTGGCAACATCAATAGCGGTTGCAAATCGCTCTTATAACCATGGCATGTAGGAGCGGTGTAAGACCGTTCTTATACTTCACGCCTTTTAGAACACTTTGAAATGGTTCCTAAATACACAACTACAAAAAAGGTTCGAAACTGTTGTAAATATGCGTGATGGTACGAGCATTATCAAACCGCACCTAAAATAAACAATAGAAGCGGTTCTTCAACTTGTACCACCGGTTGAAAAAACCGCTTCTATAAGATATAAGGTCATCAATAAGAGGAGCGATTTTGCAACCGGTGGTACAAGTGCTGGAGCGGTTAAAAACCGATCTTAAAATTGAAAAAAAAAACCGCTTCTGGAAACACTTTTTTTTGTAGTGAGGGTCACATAAGCACTGGATCATTTGTTCTCATTGAGAGAATAAATTAAAGAAGTAGAATTTATATTATGATATAGTAAATTCAAGGAGTTGAATTTATGATAATTAAAATTTGGAGAGAATAAATTCAAGGAGTTGAATTTATAAAATTTGAGAATTTAATTTATTAAACTCAAAAGTTGAGTTTATTAAATATTAAATTTTGGAGGTGGTAAATTCAAGGAGTTGAATTTGTAATATTAAATTCAAATGTTGAATTTATAATGTATTTAATTTATTAAGCTCAAAAGTTGAGTTTATTAAATATTAAATAAAAATTGATGGGAAGTATGTTTAATGGGCTTGTAGGAGTACAAGTCCAACATACTAAATAATTAAAGTTCTTAATGGACTTTGATTAATTAATTAAACTAGTTGGACTAACTCAATTAATTAATCAAGCTCATTAATGTTAATTATGTGTATTAAGGTCATGGCTTAATTATAAAAGGGTGTTGAGAGGCCATAACCCTAGCCACCACAAGACACAAATTTCGAAAATCACTCTCCTCCTTCTCTCCAAATTTCGGCCACCTTGATTAGAGTTTAGGGTTGAGCCGCCTCTCGATATTTTAATCTCCAACATAAAAACTTCTTCTAATTTTTCTAGTACAAATTAGAAGAGGAACAAATCTTCTAGTCATGAACCTGATTTGAAGATTGAAGGAAGGAGTTTTTTTTAAGATCGTTCGTAGGGATTTACAACAAGAGCTATATCCGTCTATACCGGATTAGTTGGAGCCAAGTGATTTAATTCACTAAAAGTATAATTCTAACACCCCATGAATGTTTGATCATAAAATCATACGAGTGCTCAAACAAATATATTTTGATTGTCGAAATAAAATAAAAATTTTAAAACTTCTGCTGCGTTTTGGGCACGAGAAAACCGAGATCCAACACAAGTGTGAGAATTAAACTACATGTTTATAATCTAATTGGGAAAGTGGAATTTCATAGTGATTTGAGAGCTTTAGTGCATCTTTAAATTATGTTGATCGACAATATTTGTGCTCCACTAATCACTATTAAATTCTTTGAAAATCCCCCTTTACATAAAGAGTAGTTATCTTGTGAAACCATCTCACGAATCTTTATCTGTGAGACGGGTTAATCCTACCGATATTCACAATAAAAAGTAATACTCTTATGCTGCGTTTGGTAGCCTTGATTAGGCGGGTTTATGTTTTTTAAACCCACTTAATCTCAGGTTTGGTAGGATATTTATTTAACCAAGTCAATCCCTCCTATGAATGATTAGGTTATATTAACTGGGATAAAATAATCATTCATACCCCCTTGGATTATTTATCCAACTCTTAATCCATCATATTTTTTCAATTTTACCCTTCTTATATATCCAAACTCACCACCACCGCCGCCGCCCACCGGAGGTCAACCACCCCTGCCGCCGCCGCCGCCGACCACCGACCACCACCACCATCTCCGACCACAACCACGACTGACCGTCACCGCCGCAGCCAGCCGACCCTCACCGCCGCCGCCTCCGACCGACCACCACACCGCTAGCCAACCAACCACCACCGCCGGCTGACCACCCCCACGGCCGACCGCCGCCATCGCCGTCGGCCGACCATCACCGCCGCCGATGACCGCCGCCGCCTCAATGGAAGGGAAATTTAGTCAATTCATCGAAAAATTCTAAATTATCTCATTCTTAACCATCATACCAAACATAATATTATTTTATCAATATATATTATATTTCTATTTCAATCATTTTCTTTATCATTTATCTCTTAATCATTTCATAATTTTATCTTCCAACCAAACGCACCCTTAGCATAAAAAGTAATACTTTTTCATGGATTACTCAAATAAGAGATCTGTTTCACAAAATAAGATCCGTGAGACCGTCTTACACAAGTTTTTTACTTACATAAGTTGTCTTCAACGATCATATAATTTTTCTTCATAATTGCATCTGTACCGTTGTCAGAAAAGTATCTGACTTTTGGTTTTTTTTTTTTTACTGAGTGTTGGATATATGAAAGCCCATGAGAAGTTTTATCCTCATCTTTGTTTACATCAAAACCATGCACGTTTCTTTATCAGATACATTATATTATTTTCTCAGTGCTTTTCAAAATAAAATACAACATTTCTCAAAAAATTTATGGAGCAGCGGTATGTTCTGAAAGTGTTCAGTTCTTTCTTCAATTCTTCCATCGACACGATCATCTCTTTATATAGTTTCGCTTCTATTTAGCCGAAACAAGATAAAAGGACAGTACACGAAATTTAGGATAATTCTATTTGCACTCTTCTTTTTATTACTCGTAATTTAATTCATAAAATAGTAGACTACAACTAAATTATTGTAAGGTAAAATTATGGATGAGAGTTATCATGTGAAAAACCATATTATATCATTCAAATTTAATATAAAATTAAAAAAAACATAAAACAGATAAATTAATTATATTTTCCGAACACCATACTAATTGATAGCAATATTAACTATATATTCTTGTGCAGAAGATTGTCATTCTCACTGATAAATGCTCCCCAACATATTTAATCCTATGCACAGCATAATAATAACAAAGAAAAAGGGAACAAAAAGATAAATTTAAAATATTAATGATATTATTATTACTATTTCCCCAGTAGATTAAGCAGTGAATTTTTATTTTTATTGGTGTGATGTTTCACTTCTTTGGGAAGAACTCCTCCAAAAACCAGTGCTGTAAAATTTATCCCACATCTCCTTCTCCAGTTCCAGCACTTCTTTGTTATCAAACCCCGATTCCAGAGAATTAACAATGGCGACGGGGCTTGATACTGGATGAATTTGTTGCTCCTTCTCATCGCAGCCGCACTTCCGCGGCGGCAGTAGCCCTTTCTTCATCAGCCTGCGGAGGCGCTTACGCCTCAGGGCCTTCCGGCACAGCCCTGCCGGCACCTTGTACACAGCCAGCACGAGGAGGTTGACAAGCCCACAGGGGCAGCAGCAGCACACCGCCGCGCATTCCGCCGTGGTCCCTCCCGCCACCTCCGCCAGCCTCACCTTCCTCAAGCCACCCCGCGATGAACAGTCCGAGTTCTGCAACAGAGGCTGCCGCCTGTCCAACATTGAACCGGGCTGGCGCAACACGACTTGCCTAATCATTTCGACTATTTTGATTTCCTCTTCCTTAATTCCGCTGTTTTTTCCAAATCCCAAATTCTTCCCCACGCGAACACAGCAATCTTAACTCCCGAAACCTTTCAAAGCTATATTAAAAAATAAAGAAAAATCCCAGGGCAAAAAACACATAAATTCTATACAACCCAAATGAGAAGATCGATCCAATGAACAAAATATAAAGATCGAAACTGAAAAATACCAGGAAATTGAATGTCAAAGTTTTTCGCTACAAAAAGTGGAGAACAAGCGATGCGCCATGCTGAGAGGCAAGGTAGAATCGGCGGCGGGGAAACAGAAAGAACACGGCCAATGTTGGGAGGAGGACGGGCTATTTAATTTCCTTCTGTTGTTGGAATATTTAAGGAGTCCTCCAAAAAGACAGGGAAATTCTTCGAGCGTTTTACACTCGGAGTTTTGACAAATTCAACCAACGTCTCTCATGAACGGTTCCCCCTATTTATCTAATCTTTTTTTTTCCCATTATTATTATCATCAATAATAATAGTTCATATCCGTTTTCTNAGACTTTGGTTTGGGTCTGCGTGAAATTATAGACCAGTGAATGTAACTGATAAATCCAATAAAAAAATTTAAAAAATTATTTCACGAAAAAATTTGTGATGCAAATATCTTATTTGATAATCATTAAATAATATTAATTTTTTTATACAAAAATGTTACTTTTCATTTCGGGTATAAATCGAATTGATCGATTTCACTAATATAAATATGTGACACCGTCTCACGAACATACCCTACATATAATTTGTTAAATGTGCGCGGGAGCCGGTTTATTCTACCGACCATGAGGGTAATATGCTCTATATAAATCTAATGGTTCAAAATTAATCAATATATATTTTTCTCGTTGCTTCTCGAGGACGACCGATTTATCTATATATGATTGTGTATATATGATGATGTATGTATTCACAATCTGAAAATATATTAAGGACACTGGACACAGTCGTGTCTAGAATATGGCTCAGATACAAGTCACATGGCTCAATAAATGATAACTGATGTTAATGATAATTATTTCTCCTTTTTTTTTTTAACAAGAAAAAGTTGTTGAAAATTTATCTAATCAAAGCTCATCCGACCCTCAAATTATAGAGGAAGAAAAAATATTATTGGAATATGTACATGGCAAAAAGAGAAGTACGGAAAAAAAATCATAAATAATTATAATGTATAATTTCGGGACAAATCTGAATTTTTTCTTGTTTGGCAGGAATATCTCGAATTTTTTTAGATATAATAACACTTCTCTATCGGTTAATTACTCCATAGACGATTATCAATCGAGTCACTTTTACTGGATATGTTTCACATTTTTAGGAGATTATTTTGATCAATTTTTAAGATCAATATTTGCCCATTAGTAATGAAAATTACACCAGTAAAAATATAAGTCGAAACATCTCATGATTGACTTTCAACTACTGTTAAGATCGTCTTGCTTCTTTCACTAAAATTAGAACTTGATTTAGAGGCAACAATGAATGTAAATAAAAAAACATCCCTGTTATAAGCTTCGCGACCAGGTGGTGAATTCCTCACATTTTAGGGTCCGATCATTATATAATGGAGCTTTAAGGGCTACATTTTGTCAACACGGAGGAAGCAATACTCTTGCAGTAGCTACCATGGACAATAATCCTCTGTCAACACTTAACAGATTGAACTAACTTTCCGTTTTAGTATCTCAATTTCTCTCACGTGCTAATTCAGTCTCTTAAGTACGTTTAATCCTTTAAATAGTGATATGGTCATGAAAATTTAACATACTTTAGGGAGTAAATTGAAGGGCTAAACCAAGAAGACCTAAATTATAGAGACAATTTTATATTATAATCACATTAAATAATATATAAAATTCTTTAGTTATTGGGTCTCTAAGTTGTATCTTAATATTTAATTCATGAATTGTATGTTAAGCTAAGATAAGGTTATATTTATTAGGTAGTTTAATTGGTGGGTAGTGCCGGGGAACATGTATACGTGAGGACCGCGCGCGGAGTCCAAGGGAAGTAGAGGCACACAACAAAATATTAATTGGCTCCAAGTTTATCTTTGATATTTTATGGGATACGCACATTATATTATCATAATATGCATATGTCAAATATAATTTTAAAATTATCCTTTTAGATTAGAAGAACTACACTAACAAATTTTTATATCATATTGTTGGTATAATTGGCAAGCAAAGGATAAAAAAATACCAATTTTGTGTAGAAACAAAAAGGTAGAAAATATCAACCTGTAGTCTATAAATATATTGTAGTTTGCATGTCCAAATGTCGCATATATAGTTTACATCTTGTTAGAGTAGATGTCTTGCAAGCCTGTGGTTGGTTAGAGAATTTATTAACTCGAGTGAAATAAACAATCTTTATTTTAATATAATTTAACTTTTTATGGCTTCATTTTACTTTATTTGTATGCACATGCAATCAACATAGATAAAGTACTTTATTATACTATAATACAAATGAATCGTAATTCGATCTTGAAACTCATTTGTAAACACTGTATATTCTAAATTCGTTCCTAGTCAATTCAGCTGCCTAAAATAAAGATAAAGGCCGCTTGAGCTTGAGACTAGCATCTGTGGTGTTGTGTACCGTGTTTCATGGTAAAGACATAGAGATGTCCAATCATTCAGATGGGTAATGTAAGGTCTAGGAAATTCAAACTACGTAACCTGACAGCATGCAATATAGGGTTTTATTTAAATATATGTTTAATGACTTTTATGCATTTTATTGCATGAGTTAGCATGGTTAGGTGTCATTTTATGTTATTTTAAAGTTTCATGCATTTTCTCTCCGATTTTTGTTTCGATTTAATTATGTTTTTTTGTTTCAATTTTGATTAATTTTTTAAGTGTTAGTTATCAAAGTTGTATTATAGTTTTTTTTAAAATTTATTAAAATATAAAAGTAAATTTTTTTTATTTTTACTAAAACTTTACCGACGGGTTCTGAACCGTCGCTAAAGACCGTCGATAAAGTTAAACACCGTCGCTAAATGCGCGACGATTAAAATACCGTCGCTAATTTAGCGACGATATCTTTGTTTGGAAACCGTCGCTAATTAGCGACGGGTTTATAAAAAACCGTCTCTAATATTTATATGTTCAAAGATATTAACGCCGTACATTGCACGCCGCCGATAGTTGTATTAACAGCGTACATATGCAGACCATGAATAATAGTATTAACAGCGTGCACATGTACGCTGCAGATAATCTTGAAC
Organism: Primulina huaijiensis; assembly: GCF_012295235.1. Taxonomy (NCBI): domain Eukaryota; kingdom Viridiplantae; phylum Streptophyta; class Magnoliopsida; order Lamiales; family Gesneriaceae; genus Primulina; species Primulina huaijiensis. The sequence goes on from NC_133322.1 coordinate 11,983,049, forward strand.
TTTCAACAGCTTGCAACTTTGCAGCGTGCAATGCGCGCTGCGGAAAGCTCATATGCACGCTATGGAAAGCCATTTTTGTTGTAGTTGTATTAACCTAAACCCTACTTTGTGAAGCCCTAAACCTCCCCTTCAGCGGCAGCTGCCCCTATTCATTCAGCAGCCTCCATTTCCGAAATTTTTCTAGCAACCATAACGTTTTCCCTCAAAAATTTCAAGAAGAATTCTTCCCCGCCTCTCCGGTGCAAGCTCTACGCGCGTATCTTCAAGTTTTCGAGCATGTAAAAGTTAAGGCATGCCATGTATCTTCTTTTTCTCATCATTAACGTCATATATATGCTAATATGAGTGATGTGTATGTATATTGCTCGGTCCTTGCATGATTAAATGTTTTTTGGCTTCGGTTGTCATGATTTACGCATGTGTTCTTTACTTATCTCACGTTTTCTTGTTACCATTGTGCAAGGGGCTACCGTGTGAGGGTCCTAGGAGGTTGTTCACATCGAGAAAGAATGGGACACAATGTAGGAGTCAAGTAGGAGTCGAGATTTAGTGAAGATCGATCGGTATTTCTTGGGCGATTGGATTGTTTATGGATAGATAGGAGTTTGGGACGAGCCGGCTGTGCAAGGGTAGTTCCTAGCCTTAGACCAGACTCTGTTGGGTCTGATTCATGGCCTAGGATGGCTTGAATGCTACTGGACGTGGTCATAGGGCCGGTCAAGGGAATTAAGTTAAAGGGGTCTCGGTTGGGGCTTGTTTCGTGTCATTCGAGGAAATAGCATGCAACAACGTGCATGGGGCAAGGGTTCTTGGTTAGATTGGTCCAGGAGGGGTCTAAGGGTGAGCTAGGAGTGGTGGTTCGAGGTTGGTTTGGTTTGGTTGGGAGTAGGGTAGAAGTTGTCTTTGAGGTGTTTGGGACACTTTTTAGCTACAGGGTTAGTGCCGTGGTGCTGTACTTTATGCGCTGCAACGCTTGTGTTTAGAATTATGTAGCACTGCAGCGCTGATGTCGGGCACCTAGGTACTAAGTGCCGCAGCGTTACAGTGTCAGCGCCTAGGCACTAGTCCTGGGTTTGTGGAGCTTTTAGTTTAAGTGCTATTTTCTCATTTGGGTATTAATATGTCATTATGACCGAGCTTGGCGAGGGTTATATTAGGTCATATGAAGCTTGGTTAGAAACCTTTGAGCTATGATTTAAGCGTGGTCATTTTCAGGTAGAGTTAGCAGTCTTGACAGCACCCTAAACATGATTTTACATGTTTTAAATGTTTATGTTATCATGTATATGAATTTTTATGCAAATATGAAAAATACTTTGCAAGCTTGATTTTAAGAAAAATTTACGTATATGCATGATTTTATTAAGTGATGAATATGATGACATGTTTTTGAAAGAAGGGAGTTGGTTGTGACTAATAAGAATACGTTAATACGATGATATGTAAGGCCAAGGCTCAGTGGATGAGTAATATTGTCGCTGATGTCCCCGCCGCCATGTACCGCGGTTACACGTAGACGGATCCACCGCCTAATACGATGATACAAAAGTCACAACCAATGAACGGAATTCAAATTAAGGAAAACGAACACGTATATTTTGATATGTTGAGTTATGTTATGAAAATGTCTATGCTTAAACAGGTCATGACATGCTTACGATTTTGTCAGTTCATGAAACGTATCTTCACTATAGTACATTTCACTGTTGCCTGTCATGTATATGTATTTGCTATAACGTTACAGGTGTGTTGAGTCTTTAGACTCACTAGGTGTAAATGTTTCAGGTGAGTATGTTGACCAGGAGTTGGAAGTGCCGAAAACTGAGTAGACAGGGCTGGATGTGTGCACGTTAATCCGAGGACCTTACTTCTTCCGTACATCATGATTATTAGATAGGAATGTTGGATATTTTCAAACTATGTATTTTTTTATGTTGATGATTCGACATGAGTTTTGAGAATATTTTAACGACAGCTATTTTCAGTATCGGATTTCTCTTATTTTAAAAATGTGTGATTTACAGTAGTTATTGCATGCGTGCTTGTAAATGTTTATTTTCGAAAAATTGCTTTGCAAAAAAAAAAATTTAGTAGACGTTTCAGAATACTTGTACTTAAAATATCGCTTTCATGAAGATGCATAAACTTTAAAAATGAACATTTTCGTAAACCTTTTTATGATTCATGAACTTTAAATAAAAACATTTTCATAATGATGTATCAACTTTAAACATAAACATTTTCATGACATGCATAGCGTAAACCTCAACTTTTCCTTTTTTTTTTTTTTATAACATAAATCCTTTTATCATGATCATAAACATTTTCTCTTTTCCTTTTCCTTTTCCTTTGTTGAATTCAAATCGTTAATTGTGACTTTCCTTAAACCTCAAAAGGTTGATGGATCCATGTACATGTAACCACAGTACTGGGCGGCGGAGGACACCAGCAACACTCTCATCGGTCAACTGGGCCCTGGCCTATCCTCATCGAATAGAAATACGATCGTCGGAGCTCCATCTGGGGCCTTTTCTCATAAATGGGTTCCCTCGGGGGCCTTTTCCCCTCACGATATTCCCATTCTTACCGTTACCACATAACCGTTATCACATAATCGTAACAATGGAAATACGATCGTCGGGCTCCCACTGGGACCGTCACCCTCACGATACCTCCAACATTATCGAATCAGTCACAATTAATTCACTTCCTTCAACGTTTACATTCTCATCACTTTATAAAATCATGCATAACATAACATTTTATTTTTTATACCAAGCATGCAGCATGTCTTTTAAATGTCTTCCTTAAATCACAAAAATCCCATGGACATTTAAAAATCATAATTTAATCATGAACATTTCATAAACATTTAAAAACAATCATTTTAACCTCAAAACATTTAAAATAACATATTGTCATATTAAATCATAAACATATAAAATTCCCTAAACATTTAAAATATCATTTTAACATATAGAATTCCATAAACATCCATAACTATAGAAAATAATCATATTAGAACATAAAACAGCATTCAGGGAACTGCCATGACGTTTACTACTTATTAGGCGTGAAAAGACCGTTTTACCCCTGGACGTAAAATTTCCTGTTTTTGACATTTTCTTAATTTCATTGACTCTAACATGTCCCAGATAATTATTTAAGCTTAAATATAATTTCTCATAATTTTATAAATCTTCAAACTAGGCTTTTCATTTAATTCGTTAATTAGCATTTCGTGCGGCGATTAAATCCCGAATAAATCTAAAACTCATTATTTTGATCCCAAATTTTTAACATAACCTTTTTAAGATTTATTCTACCCTTCCAAGTCATGAGCCACCACCTTGGACCCTTGGATTAAATTTTAGCTTTATTATTTTCGTTTTTGACACCTTATCGAACACACCGAGCCATCTCCTAATTTACCCGAGCCACGCCCAAGCCACCTTGAGCCAAAACTTAGCCAACCCATCTAGTGACCCTCCTGTTCAAGCCCAGCACGAAAAACCAGCCTTGTCCCGCATAAAATACTTCTGAAACTTAGCCCAACATTCTGCACGTGAGCATGTGTGAGTTCTTTTGAACAAAAGGACCCCTAGCTAGTCTAGGACTTCTCCCAACCCTTAACCACTGAACCCACCTAACCTTGACCATCCCTGGACCACGCCCAGACTCGACCCAGACCAGCCCAAGCCCCTAAACCCAGCAGCGAAGCTCCTGAATTCAGAAGCATCATCCTCCGCGTCCCTTGCTGTCATCCTCACGGTTTGCACTCTTGGTTCGAGCCAGCAGCGACTCAGCTGCCCCAGCCCCTAGCCTGACCACTGCCCATGACCCTTGGACCCTGATGAACCACTAGCTCTCCCCCAGACCGAGCCGCGAGCCCGTCTTCTCTCCCGAACAGATTCTGCGCGTGAATTTGGGAGGAGTCCCACTTCGGGTGGGCTCCTTCCCCAAGCCTAGAACTTGAACCCTAGCAACCCTAGGACCTAAACCAGCCCTGGACCGAGACCACCCCTGACCCTGGACGAGCCCTGGTCGAGTCCCACCAGCCCATGCAAAGAAATTACAAGCCATAGCATCTTGTACAAGCCAACCCCACTCACGGTTCCTACTTCTGATTTTATCCCCACGGTTTCAGCTTATTTCTCTTCATGTTTGCAGCGTATTGGGGTGATCAAGGACTTCTAAAACATGTAAAAACATCCCTTAACCCTTTCCTAATCATGGCAGCCCCTTTAACACATATAAAACATGATTTTGGAAATAAAAAACACAAGTTTGGAACACATAGGCATGTAGTTACGAAAATTCAACTTGTGTGCTATGTTTTTCTTTAAAAATTATGCATAAACAATTACTATGGTGTGATGATGAGTAAAAGGAGAATATGGCGTGCCTTTGCGTTTTAAACGCATGATTATTCGTCGACGATTTGCGAAGAACGGGGCAAGAACCTTGGCTTTGGAACTCCTTTGATTTATGCAACTTTTCTTCAAAATATTTTAGTGTGTGCCGTGTGAATTTGGTGGAAGAGATTGGAGAGAATTTTGGAATTGTAGGGAAGTGGGGCGTGGGGTTTAGTAAGGGTTATGGGGTGGGTTTTGAATATTAAATATCTAATTAAACACTAATCAAGCTTAGGCCCACTAAGAAGGGTTTCAAGCTATCGTCTTCTTTCCGCCGTTCTTCGATTTGTCAACGTAAAATCGTGCGTTAAATACGCAAAAGCACGCCATATTCTCCTTGTACTCATCATCACACCATATTATGTAATTATGTTTGAAATTGCATGGAAATAAGTTGCACCTTTGAAGATTTTCGTTTTTGCATCCAACATGATTTTTAAAACATATATTTTGATCCAAAAACCATGAATTTCATGTATCTAAGGGGCTGCCATGATTAGGAGGTGGTAGGGTCATGTTTTATACAAGTTTAAGGGGTCCAAGAACACACCAAAAGGCTGCAAAAGAATTAGAAACAGGCTGGAAACCGTAGGCACAATTCAGAGAAGGACCCTGGGATTGGGTTGGCTTCTTCTTCATGCTATGGCTCGGTTTATGGGGGTTTGTGGCTTGGCTTGGCTGGGGCTGGATCAGGCTAGGCTAGGGTCATTAGTGGGTCAAGGGAAGAGTCCTAGCCACGTTATGACTCGAGTTAAGTGGGCTGGGAGGAGTCCTTGCCAACAAGGACTCCTACCCGAGAGAAATTCAAGGGAGGATGCGCAGGGTTCAAGGTCTTGTGCAGGGATCATGGCTCGGTCTGGGGACTTTTGGCTGGGCTAGGTTAGGTCCTTAGGGTCCTAAGAGGGTGCACAAGGGTCTGGTCAGGGGCTGTGGCGGTTTGGTTGGCTGCTGGTTCAAGAATACGTGAGGGAGCTGATCGAGCAAAACTTGCACTGTGAAATCCTTAATAAAAATATGGTTTTGTGTGCTCAAATTTAATCGCAAGTGCACGATGTCAATTAATAGTATAATGTACGTGAGTACGAGTATCGTTCCACGGAAGACTGTATTTAACAATTATTATTTTCAGTTATTGAAAATTTAGCAACGGAAATTGATTTGTTTGTTTTACACTACTGTTCTTAAACAAGAAATGCAAATCAAAAGATTCAATAAATGATAAACGAAGATAATATCTAAAATGGTTGATTTAGATTCAATGATAAGACGGATTTGTTGGGAATATCGGTTCACCTACCCCTCATTAATTAGTTAATTCGTTCGATATTGGTTTACGCTTCCGACAGGATTTCCTATTCAATTGAACACACTCTCTCGAGCTATGCCAAACTAATTCAACTCAATGAAGTAATTAAATATCTTTAATTATTTATCAAGAGTGAATTGCATTTCGATCTATGAAATCCCCTAGTTTTCCACCCTTCCGACTATGACTATCGACGCGTATCCAATTTCATATATCTATGTAAATTGTAGATCCACGGATTATACTACTCGTTCCTATCACAAGTTATTCTCTCGAACTCACTCACAATATGAAAACGTTGTTAAAATTAGCAATGTTCTAACAACACGAAGAAAACAATAGTATAATCAAGAATAAACCAGAAATCAAAACTGAATTCAATTAATTCAACGTTTTGGGGTAGGATCCCCTCAAATCCCAACAAATATGAAAGTTAGCTACTACAAATCATGATTGCAATCAACAAAACAAAGTTTAGAAAATAAAAACTAAGTTAGAAATACTAGAATCGACGAAAAACGCAAAGAACGGTGCCCGGAAAGTGTCGAATCTTCAATCCAAGCGCTCAATCCTCTCCAAAGCTTGTCTTGAATCTTCAACAATGTCTGAATAATCCTCAAATCTCGCCCCCCTCCTTGCCATATCAGCCACCAGCCCAAAATAAGGAAAAAAATCGGCTGCCAAATCTGGCCAAAATTAAGTGGCGCTCGGGCGGTAGAGAATTACCGCTCGAGCGCCACATATTCTGTAGTTTTTTTCCTTTGAGTCGCTTCTCGCGCTCGGGCGGTAGAATTTCACCGCCCGAGCGCCGTCTCTTCTGTCTCGAAACTTCTTGTTGGCACACTTTGCTCCGATTTCCGATTTCCAGCCAGTTTACCTGCCAATTCGATACGCCCAGGTGAGACATGATCAAATGAAAATGTTTACTCTACAATGCACAAAATGTAAACAAAAAGTACGCATGCACAATGCAAACACACACAAACTAATGCCACAAAACACGTAAAAACTACTACTATCAACCCCCTCATACTAACCTTTGGCTTGTCCTCAAGCCAAACAGGTTACAAACTACACTCAACATGCAACCAACACAGAATGAGGAGAATAAAACAAACTAAACTGATGGTGAAGTAGTAAACTGGCATCTATTGCCTCAGCGGGGTTGTGAACCACATCCATTTAGTCAAATCACAACATAAATCACCCCCCTTTTTCAGAACCTCACAATACAATAATATTTTTCCAAAAGATGTGGTCGTGTGTGCTGTGGATCTTTCTAGCTTGTGTTTCTGACAGTTTTATTCGCAAATCATGTGGGTTGCCGAATTAACCAGTCAACGCAAGTTTCTCTTTTCTGAGTCCTGTTTCTATTTGGGACCAACCAGTAAACACAAACAGTGGTAGAGTTCCATAGTTGAACAACAACAAAATGTAGGGAGTCAATAACCAACGGCTCAAGTGGTCAAGAAAGATGGGGAGTACGTAGATCATTTTCACTATGCACTTTGTCAGAAATTTTCTCTGACATTCCTCAACGCCTTACATCTCCATCTTTTTAGCCTTGGGGTAGAATTTCACCCCTTTTTGGCTCCCCCACACCTTACATCCCCTTTTTTATACCAAATTTTTTTTTTTTTTTTTTTTTCTGGTGCATAGTTTTCTCATGCGTACTCCCTAGGCTTTGGATATAGTATATGTTTATTAGTCTGGCCTCGGAGCGAATTTATAGGTCCTATGCACGATTGGATGAAGGATGTTTGAGGAATACTTTTGATTTTCTACTTGAATTCATGTTACTGGGTAGTCACTCATTTCAACAGGTACTCATTCAAGTTCTACTCGCATCTTCTGTTTCTCCAGTTCCCCTCACAGATTATTTTGAACTTAACTATCATTGACACCACTATTAAAATCCACTATGTGCGCATAAACAAACGAGTGATAGATCTAAGTAACATGCTGTTCATTTAGCCCAAAATCATCACTGGCTACCAATCGTCTAAATTCACCATCAACTGACACTTATGCAAGATAAATATGGAAGCAAACCAAGACGAACGACGACCCCCTCATACTAAAGGTGTGCAATGTCACCATTGCACAAAAGATGGGAAACACACATGCAAACATGAAGGCAAACACAGCAACAAAAGGAAAAAATAAATGACCGAACGAACAATAATGCGGACCACAAATAAAAGAGCAGACAAAAGAAAGAAAAAAATGCAAGGGAAACAGTAAACTCCCCTGATCAAGGCTCCTCGTCGTCGTACTCCGGTGGTGGTACTCCCGCGGCATCCCCTTTGCGGGAGATAGTCATACTGGAACTGAAAAGGAGGAACGAACGGTGGCTGCGGTGGTATTGCCCCTGGTTCCATGCCCCCGTGGATGAGCATGGTGCGCATCACGGAATCGAGGTGGGTAAACTGTGCCTGAAAGTTGATGTTCACTTGCTCCTGGTGGGCCATGAAAGCAAGACTCTCGTCCATCTTCTCGTTCTGAGTGCGCCGACGGGGTTGTGGGTGACGAGGGGCGGTGGTGCTAGATCCACCGGCTTCCTCCGCCTGAGTGGGGAAGTCCACCTGTCGTTTCGCCTTTTTTCGTTGTTCATCGTCATGATAAATTGGCTTCATCGGTTGAAGCCACTCCTCGTCGTCCCGGAAGTGTACCCCTGCTCGTGCACACAATTCGGATATGATGGTCGGAAAGAAAAGACCAACATGGCTGTTGCGAGCACTCAACATGATCTGAGAAGCTATAAGGTTGCCCACATTTATGTCATATCCTTGGGCCAAAGCAAAAAGTAGCACCGCTCGTTCCTTTTGTACCTCGCTTTTATGCGAGACGGGCATCATCCTCCGGGCCACAAACAAATACCACAGGGCAATGTTGGCTTTCAAGTATTTCTCATCAAAGCAGCTTGGCGGTCCGCCCAATGGTTTCCACATCGCACCCGGGTGGCATAGAGTTTCGATAATCAAATTGTAGTCGGGAGCAACTACCAACTCCTGGAAGTTAGAGTCATCGACCTCGGCCGTTTCTAAGAGGGAGTTTATCGTGGTAGAATCAAACGGCACAAGCTTTGCTCTAACAAATGCTCTATAATCAGTTCGTTCGCAGGCATTAGCGTAAAATTCCCTAACCACGGACACCACAGCCGCCTTAGGTGGCTCACTAAATTTTTCCCAACCTCTTCTTTCCAATTCCACAAGAGTTGGCAAGTATCTATCCTCAAATGTACGACGGAATCCTCTTTCGGCAATGGGGTTTCTATGTATTCTAGCATGATCATATCTGTCCCTAGCCGCCGCATTCACAAAGCGAGTTCTATCAAACGAGGAGGAAGAGGAAGAACCGGGAGTACCTTTCGATTTCTTTGGTGCCATAGTGGAGTTGATGGAGATTTTGCCTTGAAGCGGGGAAAAAAGACCGGAGTGATGAATGAGCTTGTTTCCCAACCAAGATTGGTCCACCGTGCCGCGGATTTGGGTAAGGATTGAGCCCTGCGCAAAAAATTGAAAAGAGGGAGAAGAGTTAGAGTTAGGGATTTGATTTGGGGAAGAAAAGTGCAGAATGAGAGAAGGGGGAGAAGTGGTCGCGTGTTTAATGAGCATGCGCGCTCGAGCGGTAAACATTACCGCTCGAGCGCCAGGTTCTCGGGAATTATTTTGTGAAATAAATGGCCGCGCTCGAGCGGTAGAAAAATACCGCTCGAGCGCGGAGCTCTCGGGAAAATTTCGTATTTCTATTTTTTTTTAATATAAGAACAAACAACATTAAAAATATAAAACAAAATCAAGAAAGATAAAATCAAATTAAATGCAAGAGAGGGGAAAGAAAAGTAGTTCTCAATTTACAGTCGAGAGCTAGATAATTCATGTAGGCTTAAATAATTATTTGGGACATGTTAGAGTCAATGGAATTAAGAAAAAATCAAAAACGTGAAATTTGACGTCCAGGGGTAAAACGGTCTTTTCACACCTAAAAAATTAGTAAACGTCATGGCAGTGTCCTGAATGCTGTCTTATATGCTAATATGATTATTTTAAATGTTTATGAATTTTTATATGTTAAAATGTTATTTTAAATATTTATGATATTAACATGTTATTTAAAAATATTTATGGCTTTTTGTGATTTTTATATGTTAAAACGTTTATTTTAAATGTTTACGGATTTTTAATCTGTTAAAATGTTTATGGATGTAATGCCCGAGATTTTAGTACTTTAGTCAGACATTGATTAATTGACAAAATTGAGATTTCAGGAGATAAAATAAGACGTGAAAGGAGAAGCCGGGCGTCGGTGCAATACAAGCGAAGAAGTTGGACAAAACTTGTGGCGCCCGAGCGGTAGAAAAGGGCCGCCTGAGCGCCAGTGCAGAACACGGTTAGTACTTGGACAGAACTTCCGGCGCCCGAGCGGCAGAAAATTACCGCCCGAGCGCCAGTGTGTAACAAGTTGGACACTCGGGCAGAACGTTCCGCGCCCGAGCGGTAAATTGTGACCGCCCGGGCGCCGCTTGCAATGCAAGAAAAATAAGCCACGTAGCTTAACCATGCAAATAGATATATATAATGTGTTAATTTCCTTCAGCAAGAATCAGAAAGAAGAAATCGAGAAAGGAAACGAGAAAAGCTTTAGAAGATCCTTACGCCTTTATATTTCGATTCGCCCGTTAGATTTTGAATCCGACTTCAGTACGGTGTTCCTATCGACGCGGGATACAACTGGACATAAGTTTTGTTACGTTTTGATATGTGTTGAAATTATGCTATTTTCAGAATTGAATAAAATTCATATATGATGTTCTTGACATGTTAGACATCGTAGACTCGAAGTCAGATTAAGAAACAGATTGATTACGGATTTGTTATAATTTTTAGATTATATTAAGTGGTATTGGACAGATTTGGATTATGGTTGAATTACAGATTGTATTGAATATGAGTTATGATTGGTAATTGATATCTGTTGATATGGTATTTACGGGGATATTGAGATTTCGCCGTTATGCCGATGATTTGAATTAAAAGCAGATTAATCAGATTCAGTATTGAATGGAGAATGGAAGATTGATATTATTATTCTCGATATGTCATTTCAGATTTACAGAGACAATTTCGAGTTTAGAACTTCCGTTTCTTCATACCGAGACTACAAACGAAAGGTATAAGTCAATGTGGTATTGGGAGATCGACACAAGTAGGATATACTTGTGTTTCCCTAAATCACGTACTATTTGTTATTATTTGCATTAAATTGATTTGATATGCTTGTTCTATTGATGTATAGAGAGCATGTGTTAGACGAATATTAGATGAGTGATCTTGTTACAGAAGTACCTGATAGTGGCGGGATCGCCACGGGCACATTGCACGATGTCACCAGATAGTGTATTGGCGATAGTGCCACAGTCTGTGACGGATAGGTCAAGACACTGGATGTTTGGTTATATCGACGTGGATAGAATCAGAGTTTCTTCTATTACTGTTGGTCGATATAGGAATACCAACGTCTGGAAAACCGGGATCCCTAGACTAGGATTGAGTCTAGTCTGAGTCGTGGAGTCACGAGTATGATTGATAGTTTGATATTAATTATGTTTCAGATTTTATATATATCTGATATCTGCTTCATGATTTATATTAATTATATGATTGCATGTTTCGTTGATTTATACTGGGATGTATTCTCACCGGAGTTATCCGGCTGTTGTCGTGTTTGTATGTGTGCATGACAACAGGTGGGACAGGTTCAGGGTCAAGGAGATGAAGAGAGAGATCGTGATTAGAGTGGAGACTACGGACTTTGATTTGAGATAGGGTTGAACACTTGATATTTAGTAGTTGAACCTTAGTTTGTAAATGATTGTATATAGTACAAGACTTGTACTTTACCTTTATACTGATATGTATAGTACAGTGATTCCATTACGTTCCGCATTTGATATTATATTTAAAAAAATATATATTTAGACCCTATTTATTATAATTGATTAATTAGTCCCAATGACGATTAAGAACATGAGTAGCGTCCGGGTCCCCACAATGGATGCTTATGATTTTAATATGATAAATTATGATTTTTAAATGTTCAAGAATTTTTATGGTTTAATCTTTGACATTTAAAAGAAATGTTGCATGCTTGGTTTAAAAAAAAAAACTATATTATATGCATGTTTTTATTAAGTGATGGGAATACGAAATGTTGAAGGACCTTAAGGGATTGTGACTAAATATGTTGGAAATATCGTGAGGGTTATGGTCCCAGTGGGAGCCCGACGATCGTGTTTACGTTGATACGAATACGATGATATGATTGGAGATGTCGTGTGGGGAGAAGGCCCCAAAGGGAGCCCATTTATGGGAAAAGGCCCCAGAGGGAGCCCCGACGATCGTATTTCCAATGACACGAATATGTTAATACGAAAGGCCAAGGCCCAGTTGACCGGTGAGAGTGTTGCTGGTGTCCCCGCCGCCCAGTACTGTGGTTACATGTAGATGGATCCATCGCCCAATACGTTTAAGAATACGAGTCACAATCACGATTTGAATTCAACAAACATGAATATGCATCCGAATATGAATATGAATATGGATACGAATATGGATATGAATATGAATATGGATATATTTATGAATATGAATATGTTTATGTTGATATGAAAAAGTTGATGAAAATGCTTTATTTAAAGTTTATGCATCATGAAAATGTTTTATTTAAAGTTTATGCATCATGAAAATGTTTATCAAAATGTTTTATTTAAAGTTTATGCATCATGAAAATATTTACGAAAATGTTCTTGTTTAACGTTTATGCATCTTCATGAAAACGATATTTTAAGTACAAGTATTTTTCACTGTTGTATGTTATCTGTATATATAGTGCTTGTTATCAAGATTATGGTGTGTTGAGTCTTTAGACTCACTAGGTGTGATTGATGCAGGTGATTATGATAAATATATTTATGGAGGTCTTGATGGTTGACTTTGCTGGACTGAAGATGCACATAACCCGAGGACCGACGCTAGTTTTCCGCACTAGTTATTATATATGATTTTAAGTTATGTTAAGAATATTTTTACGACTTTTATTTATGTTTTGAGAGGTTTTTGAGAGATTATAGTATGGGCAGTAGTTCTCAAATATATAGTTGATGTTTTATTTTAAAATGAAGCAAAATATTTTATAAAATATTTTTATGTATTATTAAGGGTTCGGCCGAATACTATGTGAGGTTCAAAAAAAAAATTATAGCACGTTTTTAAGCAAAACGAATAAGCAGACGTTTCAGTTGGTATCAGAGCAAAGGTCCTGTAAAGGATTGTGCCACCATCAGCGCCAGAAAGCTCAGTCGTCAAGCCTCAACTTGTAAGTTTAAATGCTTTATATGATTTTATGATGTTACCTGTATAATGATATGAATTATATGTTTACCTCACATGTTTACTAGCATTATGAGGGTAAATGTTTTATATGCTTTAGAAATTTTATACGTGATATGATGTGAAATAAGAAATTATTTGATTTCAACGCATGTTGGTTTTGTGGTGGAATTAGACTATGTTGATTTTTTGGGTTTTAGTATTGACATTATACTTTTTGGGTCATAAGTTAATCGTCAATATTATGAATGCTTTATGGGGCACGTAGATTTTCTAAGAAAATTAAAAGTCTAAGGTTTAAATTTGGGAATTTTATATTAAGGTTTGGTTTAAATCGGGATTAAAACGCAGTAATACGTCACATTTAAAGATTAAATTAAAAGTCCTCGATTTAAGCTAAATAAAAATATGAGAAAATTCATGTAGGCTTAAATAATTATTTGGGACATGATAGAGTCAATGGAATTAAGAAAAAGTCAAAAACATGAAATTTGACGTCCAGGGGTAAAACGGTCTTTTCACACCTAAAAAAATTAGTAAAAGTCATGCCAGTGTCCTGAATGTTGTTTTATATGCTAATATGATTATTTTAAATGTTTATGAATTTTTATATGTTAAAATATATATTTTAATTGTTTATGGATTTAATATGTTAAAATGTTTATGTTTATGGATTTTTAGGATTTAATATGTTAAAAAGTTTGTTTTAAAATGTTTATGAAATTTTTATACGTTAAAATGTTATTTGAAATATTTATGATATTAACATGTTATTTTAAAATATTTATGGCTTTTTGTAATTTTTATATGTTAAAACGTTTATTTTAAATGTTTACGGATTTTTAATCTGTTAAAATGTTTATTTTAAAATGTTTATGGATGCTTATGATTTTAATATGATAAATTATGATTTTTAAATGTTCATGAATTTTTATGGTTTAATCTTTGACATTTAAAAGAAATGTTGCATGCTTGGTTTAAAAGAAAAACGATATTATATGCATATTTTTATTAAGTTATGGGAATACAAAATTGTGAAGGACGTGAAGGGATTGTGACTAAATATGTTGGAAATATCGTGAGGGTTATGGTCCCAGTGTGAGCCCGACGATCGTGTTTCCGTTGATACGAATACGATGATATGATTGGAGATGTCGTGAGGGGAGAAGGCCCAGAGGGAGCCCATTTCTGGGAAACGGCCCAGAGGGAGCCCCGCCGATCGTATTTCCAATGACACGAATATGTTAATACGTAAGGCCAAGGCCCAGTTGACCAGTGAGAGTGTCGCTGGTGTCGCCGCCGCCCAGTACTGTGGTTACATGTAGATGGATCCATCGCCCAATACGTTTAAAAATACGAGTCACAATCACGATTTGAATTCAACAAACATGAATATGCATACGAATATGATTATGAATATGAATATGAATATGGATACGAATATGAATATGGATATATTTATGAATATGAATATGTTTATGTTGATATTAAAAAGTTGATGAAAATGTTTTATTTAAAGTTTATGCATCATGAAAATGTTTATGAAAATGTTTTATTTAAAGTTAATGCATCATGAAAATGTTTATCAAAATATTTTATTTAAAGTTTATGCATCATGAAAATATTTACGAAAATGTTATTGTTTAATGTTTATGCATCTTCATGAAAACGATATTTTAAGTACAAGTATTTTTCACTGTTCTATGTTATCTGTATATGTAGTACTTGTTATCAAGATTATGGTGTGTTGAGTCTTTAGACTTACTAGGTGTGATTGATGCAGGTGATTATGATAAATATATTTATGGAGGTATTGATGGTTGACTTTGCTAGACTGAAGGTGCACATAACCCGAGGACCGACGCTAGTTTTCCGCATTAGTTATTATATATGATTTTAAGTTATGTTAAGAATATTTTTACAACTTTTATTTATGTTTTGAGAGGTTTTTGAGAGATTATGATATGAGCTGTAGTTCTCAAATATATAGTTGATGTTTTATTTTAAAAAGAAGCAAAATATTTTATAAAAATATTTTTATGTATTATTAAGGGTTCGGCCAAATGCTATGTGAGGTTCAAAAAAAAAAAGAAAAATTCTAGAACGTTTTTAAGCAAAACGAATAAGCAGACGTTTCAGTTGGTATCAGAGCAAAGGTCCTGTAAAGGATTGTGCCACCATCAGCGCCAGAAAGCTCAGTCGTCAAGCCTCAACTTGTAAGTTTAAATGCTTTATATGATTTTATGATGTTACCTGTATAATGATATGAATTATATGTTTACGTAACATGTTTACTAGCATTATGAGGGTAAATGTTTTATATGCTTTAGAAATTTTATTCGTGATATGATATGAAATAAGAAATTATTTGATTTTAACGCATGTTGATTTTGTGATGAAATTAGACTATGTTGATTTTTTGGGTTTTAGTATTGACATTATACTTTTTGGGCCATAAGTTAATCGTGAATTTTATGAATGCCTTATGGGACACGTAGATTTTCTAAGAAAATATTTATGATTCGTGGTTACGAGTTGAATTAATTTTTGGGATTTGAAGTTTTGATGAAAGGTAAGATTGGTTATAAGAATTGATTATTGGGTGAATAAATTTAAATTATCAAATTCTATGTTATGGGAAACCCGTAGAAGAGAATTAAGAATGCTAAAAACTTATGAGTTAACTCTAGGAATTTTGAAACTTAGTACCAACTAGGATAAATTTTGAGGAAATTAAGAATTAATTTTGCAATTGTTAAAGAATTTGGGGACTAGTTTAACAATAAGTGAAAATTGAATGAGTTAAATGATAAGAATTTTCGATGATTTAGACTTTTAAGAATATTTGGAACCTTGGGATATCTTGAATATAATGTCATAAGGAATGTTAATCAAGAATTTTAAAGATGAATCGATATTAATCTTGAAAATCTAAGCGTTAGAGGATGTGTTTGGGATTTTAAGGTTGAAATATGATAAGTTGATAAATATTTTGGGTATAAAATAAGGAAAGTAATATACGATAAGGGTGGTCATCCATTTTGAATATTGGAAATTGTAAGAAAAATTGAAATTCGAGGTTATAATAGTAATAGCACCAAGTCATCATGGGTCGTTTTAAGTTGCTATTTGCAAATAAAGATTTAGAAGATAAAATTAATTGAGATCAAGGAGACGTAAGGACATTCTAGAACTTAAGTTTTATCAGAGTAGCGCAGTGGAAGCGTGGATTTTTGGGATACTAGAACTGAATCTAAACTTTGGGTTATTAAGGATAAGAGAATTTCGAGGACGAAATTCAATTTAAGGGGGGAAGATTGTAACGCCCCGAAAATTTAAAGGTCCACGCAAACCACATGCATGCAATTATTAAATTCTCTTATATTTTAATTACTTGTTTTAATTGCATAAATTAATTATGTTGTGCATATTTACATGTGTAAAATATATTTTTCTACTTGGTTGCATTAAATGTATTTTTAAAGGATATTCAAGTTGCGATCGAGGGCTGAAAAATGAAAAATATTTTTATTAAATAATTTTTTTTAATTATTTAAATTAAGGGTGATGCTTTTTCTTATTTTTGAAAATAAGGGGGTTTTAGGTGATTTTATACGCCGAGACGTAATTTTTATCGGTGTTGAATTTTCAACAAAATACGAACGTTTTGACAACTCGGCTAATAAATTCACAAACTTTATTAAACAAAATAATTTTTATTATTTAATCAAAGATTATTGGGCCTAATTTGAAGGCTTAATAGGCCTAAGCCCTATTAGTAGAATAATTTACTATAAAATATGTTAAAACTCCTTCCCCCACTCACATAACTCAAGGCCACACACTTTCAAACAAGATCAAACTCTTCCTCACTCCCATAAACTCTCGGCCCCCCTTCCCCAACAAATACCCACCCCATTGTTCCCCAAGTACACGACAGCACACACACAATAATTTGAAGAAAAGTTCAAAAGTTGCAAAGGGTTTCAAGCCATCGTCTTCTTTCCGCCGTTCTTCGATTTGTCAACATAAAATCGTGCGTTAAATACGCAAAGGCACGCCATATTCTCCTTCTACTCATCATCACACCATATTATGTAATTATGTTTGAAATTGCATGAAAATAAGTTGCACCTTTGAAGATTTTCGTTTTGCATCCAACATGATTTTTAAAACATGTATTTTGATCCAAAAACCATGAATTTCATGTATCTAAGGGGCTGCCAAGATTAGGAGGTGGTAGGGTCATGTTTTATACAAGTTTAAGGGGTCCAAGAACACACCAAAAGGCTGCAAAATAATTAGAAACAGGCTGGAAACCGTAGGCACCAATTCAGAGAAGGACCGTGGGATTGCGTTGGCTTCTTCTTCATGCTATGGCTCGGTTGATGGGGGTTTTGTTAGAGTAGATGCCCTGCAAGTCAACTGTTGACTAGGGATTTTATTGACTCAGTTGTAAAGAACAATCTTTATTTTAATATAATTCATTATTTCATGGTTTGTTATTTCTTTATCTGTATACCCATGATTTCAAACATAGATAAAGACCTTGATTATACTTTAATACAAATGAATCGTAATTCGATGTTGAAACTCATTTGTAAACACTATATGATCTAAATTCGTTCCTAGTCGATTCAGCCGCCTAAAACGTGGATAAAGGTCGCTTGAGCTCGAGACTAGCATCTGTGATGTTGTGTACTGCGTTTCTTGGTAAGGGCATAGAGATGTCCAAACATACAGATGGGTAGTCATATGATGATTATACCGAACAACCCTCCCTCGGACTT
This sequence comes from Primulina huaijiensis, assembly GCF_012295235.1. NCBI lineage: Eukaryota > Viridiplantae > Streptophyta > Magnoliopsida > Lamiales > Gesneriaceae > Primulina > Primulina huaijiensis. The sequence goes on from NC_133322.1 coordinate 12,000,951, forward strand.
TCCAAGTGGTTATCATTCATCGAGAGGATAAGTCCGTGGTTATGATTGTACACCATTAGTCCTTACGACCCGGGACAACACTGAGGCTCTATATGCTAGGGCTGTGCTTTGACTCGTTTACCGACTCCAGGAGAGTCATCAGGTGGCGAGGTTGGGTATAGTTGCGACACATATAGGAGCCAGTGCATTGTAGTCGGGGATTCACCGCTCACCTACGGGTGTGGATATCCTATGTGATCTAATGTAATAATAGTGCATGGAATCTCTGGCCAGAGTATGAGATGTACGTTGAAGAAGGAGTTCTCCAATAGTACACGCGATGCCACTATTATAGTTATCACATAGTTATCGAATTAATATGCAACCCTCGATGAACCAATGGTTGCAGATTCGATCGGGATATATGAGATGAAGGGACCGTACTGTACGTTAATCATAATCGACTGGTTCTTGCAGGCACTATCAGTGATACCTAGGGGATCATGGGGCGATGCTACTAGACGCTCTTACCATGATCCGATGGGTGCAATCAGAAATGAGTTCTGACATTCTTAATCAAGGTGTTGATGAAAAGAATGGGGCTAAATAGGGTAAGCCCGAATAAAGGATTATGTCCTGAATCACAAAGAGTTGTGAACCCACGGCTAGCTGTATCCCTGAACCATTGAGGGTCACACAAGTACTGGATTGTTTGTTCCCGTTGAGAGAATAAATTCAAGAAGTTGAATTTATGTTATATAGTAAATTCAAGGAGTTGAATTTATGATAATTAAATTTTGAGAGAATAAATTCAAGTAGTTGAATTTATAAAATTTGAGAATTTGATATATTAAACTCAAATGTTGGGTTTATTAAATATTAAATTTTGGAAGTGATAAAAATTCAATGAGTTGAATTTATAATTTAAATAATAAATTCAAATGTTGAATTTATAATGTATTTAATTTATTAAGCTCAAAAGTTGAGTTTATTAATTAATAAATTAAATAAGGTGGGTATGTTTAATGGGCTTGTAAGAGTACAAGTCCATCATAATAAATAATTAAAGTTTTAATAGGCTTTGATTAAATTAATTAAACTAGTTGGACTAGCCCAATTAATTAAATCAAGCCCATTAATGTTAATTATGTAGTTAGGGTTTAAGTTAATTATAAATAATACAAAAAAAAAGGTCAAACCCTACACCACCACCTACCACCCCTTCGAGACTCCCACTTCCAAAGAGAAAAAAAAATTGGCCACTATTTTTGAAAGAAAATTTGAGCCATCTCTCAATTATTTTCTCATCTACGCATAATATCTTCCATATTTTCTAGTGCAAATTGGAAGAGGAACACACTATCTAGTCGTGGACTTGATAGGAGGATTTCTTGAAGAAAGTTCGTAGGGAATCAACAAGAGCTAATCCGTTAATACCGGATTAGTTGGAGTCCAGTGATTTAATTCACAAAGGTATAATTTTTAAACATCCTATGCATGTTTAATTCCTGAAAACCATACGAGTGTCCAAAAGAATTATTTTGTTTTCAAAATAAAATAAAAATTTTAAACTTCCGCTGCGTTTGAGCACGTGGAAAACCGAGATCCAACAGTGGTATCAGAGCCAGTTTATTTTTCTAAATCGTATGGTTTTGATATTGAATAATTTATTTCTAACCACACAAGAAAATTTTCAGAAAATAGATGCACCATCAAAATTATTTTTAAAGAAAACAAAAAAAAAAATTTTTAATCTGCCCGGAACTGTTCCTGGCAGTCCGTGTGCGCAGGGACGCGAACGGCAGCGCGCAGCGTGCGCGCGCGGGCGTCCGCACGGCAGCGGGCAGCGTGCGTGCGCGGCGTCGGACGCCCGCGCGCAGCACGGCAGGGCGCAGCATGCGCGCGGGGCTTCGGACGCCCGCGTGCGCGCGCGCGGCGTAGGGACGCTAGCGCAGCGCCGCGCGTACCTGTGCGCGCCTGCGCGCAGGGGCTGCCGCCATTGCCCGAAACGGCAGCGGGCAGCGGGCGGGCGGGCGGGCAGCGCGGGCGGCTGCCCGGGATTGTCTCGGGATGCGTGCTGGATGATGGGCTTGAATTATTTGGGCCTAGGGTGCGATTTTCTGATTTTTCAAACTTTTGAGCAAAATTGATATTTTTGAAAATTGGTTCAATTTTATTTTGAAAAATTAAATTTTAGAAAATTAATAATTTTCTTGTAAAATAAATAATTAGAATATGATTTTAATTATTTATGGTGAAAATGAGTTTTTACAAGAAATCAATTATTATTTATTTAATTGGAAATTAAATAAAGGAGTTTATTTAATTTATTAAATTTTTAATAATTGTGGTGGTTAGTGATAAATTATTAGATATATGATTTATCAGTTAATTAAATTTGTTTAATTAATTGATGTTAATATTTGATATTAAAATGCATGAAGGATGATCGAGAGCCTTGACCAATGTGTTAGGTGTATGTTAGGATATTTTACTGTTTTTATTCATTTTGTTAATATTTGATATTATTAAAGTGGGCCTGGTTTATGGCCCGTTCCACCCCCATGAGATGTATCCTTTATGTGCCATGGCTATTTAAATGTAATCATTAGAAATAGTGGGAGATCAAGACTGGAAGATGGTGGGCCCGATGCACAAGATGAAGACATGTAAAATATTGGAAGCTTTTGTAATAAGTTGCATTTGCATCCCTGCATTCACCTAGGTTTGGACCTGGATCCATGTATGGCTCACATGGATCTAATAGTGTTGGCGATCGATCATCCTTATTTATTGTTGAATGTCATATTATGATATATGTGATATATAGTAGTATGCATGTATGTATATTATTAAATAATATAGTTGCATGAATCCGGCAAACATACAAACTCGTGGCACGCGATTTTTAAATTAAAATGATGAGACAATTTTAAAATTAAAATCCCTCATTTTGATTAAGATTCAAAATTTATATCAAACCGAAAAAGTAAAAATTAAAAGAGTTTAATTTTTCCTTGCCTTCCATCAACCGTGGTTGCATGTTGATCGCTACCCGCGGACAGTGTCTGGCTCATATTATTGGGGAGACCTGTACGCCGGAAAGCTGTGACTTCCACCGGACATATGATGTGAATTGAGTGGAACTCCCATGACTTCGGCTCATATTATTGGGGGAACTCATGGCGACCGTCTACTACAATTCAATATTGATGGGTTGGTTTGACACGTGAAAATAAACGGCGTCATATTATTGGGTCCTTATTAAACGTGAGGCAAAACACGCGGAGGTTGCATGGGGATGCAATTGGATTCTACCTTTTAGAAATTATAATTGGCTGATATTATTCGGGATTATAATTGGCTAATTGGACTCTACGTGCCTACTAAGGAAATACGATTTCCCTTTTTCATCAGAGGGTGGTGGAAATGTCAAAATAGTAGGAGGAAATTTATAAAATAAAAATCCATATTTTATATCTTAGAATTATTTTAAAATTATCAGTAACCATTATCTGTTTTTCCATTTTCAGTATATTTACGATGACTACTCGTAACCCGCTTTCAATCATTCTCGATCAAAACAAATTGACTGGCCCTAACTATCATGACTGGTTTCGAAACTTAAAGATTGTTCTGAACTCCGAAAGGATTGCGTATGTGCTTGATAAGAAGCCACCTAAGGAGGCGGCTCCTGATATCAGTAGGACTGAATTAGCTAAGCTTGAGAAACATTGGGATCATGATCTCCAAGCTAAGAGCTACATGTTGGCTTCTATGTCGAATGAACTTCAGAGGAGGTTCGAGGAGGCGGTGAATGCTGCTGACATTCACCTTCATCTGAAAGAATGGTATGCTGTACAAACTCGTTCAGAGAGACATGCTACTGTTAAAGAACTCATGACTATACGCTTGCGAGAGGGGGCTTCGGTCCATGAGCATGGTGTTAGGATGATTGGGCTCATCGAGAAGTTGGTGGGACTCGACTTGGTTATGCCTAGTGAGCTCTCGACTGATATTCTGTTGTTGTCTTTACCTGCCTCGTTCGATGGATTTGTGGTTAATTTTAATATGAATAAGCTTGAGGCCACCCTTGAAGAGTTGGTCAATATGCTCACTAATTATGAGGCCACAATTAAAATGGAAAAGCCTGTTCTTCTGCTGGGTTCTTCGTATAGTACGAAAAAGGGAGCCCCAAATAAAGGCAAGAAACGTTCTGCCCCTCCAAAGAAGAACAAGCCCAACAAGAAGCCATACAAGAAACCAAATCCGGGGCCCACAAAGCCTGACAAGTCAGAACAAATCTGTTTCCACTGCAACAAGCCTGGACATTGGAGGCGTAATTGCGCGGAGTATCTTGCCCAGAAGCGTTCTGGCCATGGTATGTTTTATATTGAAGTTAATGTTTCTATTAATTCCTCTTCTTGGGTATTGGATACCGGATGTGGTTCTCATCTATGCAATGATTTGCAGGTGATGGGAAGAAGCAAGAGGCTTAGAGATGGTGAGACCTTTCTAAGACTGGGAAATGGAGCAAGAGTTGCTGCCACTGCCATTGGAGACGTTACTTTAATTTTGGACAATAATTTTAAGTTGTTTTTGAGAGATGTTTTATTTGTTCCTGAATTGGTTAAAAACATTATTTCTATTTCTATGCTTGATAGGGATGGTTATTCTTGTGTTTTTGCTAAAGGTGTTTGCAATTTATACAAGAATGAATGTTTGATTGGAACTGGAGAATTAACAAACGATCTCTATAACTTAAAATTAAAAGATATTCCGTTGAACAATATCCAAGCGCGTACGAAAACAACAACAAACAAAAGAAAAATAGAAGATCCAAATCCCGCACAAATATGGCACGCTAGACTAGGTCATATTTCCCAAAGAAGGATGCACAAGCTAGTGGGAGAAGGCATGTTTGACCTGTCAGACATAAATTCTCTACCAACTTGTGAGTCCTGTCTAAAAGGAAAAATGACTAAAACTCCATTCAGTGGAAACGTGGAACGTGCACATGGTCTACTGGATTTGATCCACACGGACGTTTGTGGCCCGCTAAGTGTTAGCACAAAATTTGGGCATTACTACTTCATTACCTTTACTGATGACCATTCGAGGTATGGGTACGTTTATTTGATGAAACACAAATCTGAAGCATTTGAAAAGTTCAAAGAATTCAGATCTGAAGTAGAAAATCAGCTACAAAGAAGTATTAAAGCACTTCGATCTGATCGAGGTGGAGAATACTTGAGTGCTGAATTTTTGGGTTATCTAAAAGAGAATGGGATTCTCTCACAGTGGACTCCACCAGCAACACCACAATTGAATGGTGTTTCTGAACGTCGAAATCGAACTTTGATGGACATGGTTCGATCTATGATGGGATTCACTGAATTGCCTACATCGTTTTGGGGCTTTGCGCTTGAAACTGCGGCAATGTTGTTGAATAATGTCCATACTAAAGCAGTGGATAAAACACCATATGAGATATGGATGGGGAAACCTCCCAAGTATTCTTACTTGAGAATATGGGGATGTCCTGCGTATGTGAAGCAGACAGTGGGAGACAAATTGGATAGTAGATCCACTTTGTGCTACTTTGTAGGATATCCAAAGAATTCTGTTGGATATTATTTCTATCATCCTAGTGAAGCAAAAGTGTTTGTTTCAAGAAATGCCACCTTTTTGGAAAGGGAGTTTCTATTAGATAGAAAAGGCAAGATGATAGAACTTGAAGAAATTCAAGATACTCCCTCAACTTTAGAAGTTGAACCTAATCCCATAGAACCAGTAGTTGAAGTACAAGCTCCTAGAAGGTCTGATAGGGTTATTAGACCACCTGCCAGATATACACTTCTTCATGAACAAGGCCATGATGAGCCTTGTGTTGGATGTGATCCAATGAATTTCAAAGAAGCAATATCTGATACTGATTCAACCAAATGGCTTGAAGCCATGCAGTCAGAAATGGACTCTATGTATTCAAACCAAGTCTGGACATTAGTGGATCCACCTGAGGGAATTGTTCCCATAGGATGCAAATGGATCTACAAAAGAAAGCTTGGGGCGGATGGAAAGGTAGTGACCTTCAAAGCAAGACTGGTTGCAAAAGGTTATACTCAAAGGCAAGGGGTTGACTATGAGGAAACTTTTTCACCAGTTGCTATGTTTAAGTCCATTAGAATACTACTAGCCATAGCAGCATGGTATGACTATGAGATATGGCAAATGGATGTAAAGACTGCATTTCTCAATGGAGACATCAAAGAAGAAATTTATATGTCTCAACCTGAGGGATACACATCAGTAGGAAGTGAACATAAGGTATGCAAACTTCAAAGATCAATTTATGGTCTCAAGCAGGCGTCAAGGAGTTGGAACCTCAGATTTGATAGCACTATCAAAGAGTTTGGTTTTGCTAAGAATCCCGAGGAACCATGTGTGTACAAGAAAGCTAGTGGGAGTGCAGTGACATTCCTAATACTTTATGTTGATGATATCCTGCTCATTGGGAATGATGTAGGATTACTGCAATCAACTAAAGTATGGTTGGCCAGTAAATTCTCCATGAAGGACATGGGTGAAGCATCTTATGTATTGGGAATACAGATCTATAGAGATAGATCGAAGAGGATGCTGGGACTCACCCAAGCCACTTATATCGATACCATTCTTAAGCGATTCTCTATGGAAGAGTCCAAGAGAGGATACTTACCAATGTGTCATGGTGTTACTCTATCTAAAGCAATGTGTCCCAAAACTGAAGAAGAGATAGAGATGATGACACGTGTTCCATATGCGTCAGCTATTGGTAGTATCATGTATGGTATGATATCGACACGTCCTGATGTTGCTTACGCTTTGAGTGTTACAAGCAGATATCAGGCGAACCCTGGTCCAATGCATTGGAAGGCCGTGAAAGATATTCTTAAGTACTTGAGAAGAACTAAGAACTTGTTCATGGTCTATGGGGGTGGAGAATTAAAATTGGAAGGCTACACTGATTCTAGCTTCCAATGTGATGTAGATGATTCGAAATCGACCTCTGGTTTTGTATTCATGCTTAATGGTGCGGCTGTATCTTGGAAAAGTTCCAAGCAAGACACCGTTGCGGATTCCACCACTGAAGCTGAGTACATTGCTGCATCTGCTGCAGCTAAAGAGGCAGTTTGGATGAGGAATTTTGTCCAAGAGTTGGGCGTTATTCCTAACGGAGTTGATCCAGTCCCGGTGTACTGCGACAACACTGGTGCCGTTGCGCAAGCAAAGGAACCAAGGTCTCATCAGCGATCCAAACATGTACTGAGGAAATTCCACATCATCCGGGAGATTGTGGGAAGGGGAGACATATCAGTCCAAAGAGTCCCCTCTGCAGATAACGTTGCCGATCCACTTACGAAGCCCTTGCCAGGACCATTGTTTGAGAAGCATCGCGAAGCAATGGGATTAAAGTTTATGGGTAGTTGGCTCTAGGGCAAGTGGGAGATTGTTAGAGTAGATGCCCTGCAAGTCAACTGTTGACTAGGGATTTTATTGACTCAGTTGTAAAGAACAATCTTTATTTTAATATAATTCATTATTTCATGGTTTGTTATTTCTTTATCTGTATACCCATGATTTCAAACATAGATAAAGACCTTGATTATACTTTAATACAAATGAATCGTAATTCGATGTTGAAACTCATTTGTAAACACTGTATGATCTAAATTCGTTCCTAGTCGATTCAGCCGCCTAAAACATGGATAAAGGTCGCTTGAGCTCGAGACTAGCATCTGTGATGTTGTGTACTGCGTTTCTTGGTAAGGGCATAGAGATGTCCAAACATACAGATGGGTAGTCATATGATGATTATACCGAACAACCCTCCCTCGGACTTTCCAAGTGGTTATCATTCATCGAGAGGATAAGTCCGTGGTTATGATTGTACACCATTAGTCCTTACGACCCGGGACAACACTGAGGCTCTATATGCTAGGGCTGTGCTTTGACTCGTTTACCGACTCCAGGAGAGTCATCAGGTGGCGAGGTTGGGTATAGTTGCGACACATATAGGAGCCAGTGCATTGTAGTCGGGGATTCACCGCTCACCTACAGGTGTGGATATCCTATGTGATCTAATGTAATAATAGTGCATGGAATCTCTGGCCAGAGTATGAGATGTACATTGAAGAAGGAGTTCTCCAATAGTACACGCGATGCCACTGTTATAGTTATCACATAGTTATCGAATTAATATGCAACCCTCGATGAACCAATGGTTGCAGATTCGATCGGGATATATGAGATGAAGGGACCGTACTGTACGTTAATCATAATCGACTGGTTCTTGCAGGCACTATCAGTGATACCTAGGGGATCATGGGGCGATGCTACTAGACGCTCTTACCATGATCCGATGGGTGCAATCAGAAATGAGTTCTGACATTCTTAATCAAGGTGTTGATGAAAAGAATGGGGCTAAATAGGGTAAGCCCGAATAAAGGATTATGTCCTGAATCACAAAGAGTTGTGAACCCACGGCTAGCTGTATCCCTGAACCATTGAGGGTCACACAAGTACTGGATTGTTTGTTCCCGTTGAGAGAATAAATTCAAGAAGTTGAATTTATATTATATAGTAAATTCAAGGAGTTGAATTTATGATAATTAAATTTTGAGAGAATAAATTCAAGTAGTTGAATTTATAAAATTTGAGAATTTGATTTATTAAACTCAAATGTTGGGTTTATTAAATATTAAATTTTGGAAGTGATAAAAATTCAATGAGTTGAATTTATAATTTAAATAATAAATTCAAATGTTGAATTTATAATGTATTTAATTTATTAAGCTCAAAAGTTGAGTTTATTAATTAATAAATTAAATAAGGTGGGTATGTTTAATGGGCTTGTAAGAGTACAAGTCCATCATAATAAATAATTAAAGTTTTAATAGGCTTTGATTAAATTAATTAAACTAGTTGGACTAGCCCAATTAATTAAATCAAACCCATTAATGTTAATTATGTAGTTAGGGTTTAAGTTAATTATAAATAATACCAAAAAAAGGTCAAACCCTACACCACCACCTACCACCCCTTCGAGACTCCCACTTCCAAAGAGAAAAAAAAATTGGCCACTATTTTTGAAGGAAAATTTGAGCCATCTCTCAATTATTTTCTCTTCTACGCAAAATATCTTCCATATTTTCTAGTGCAAATTGGAAGAGGAACACACTATCTAGTCGTGGACTTGATAGGAGGATTTCTTGAAGAAAGTTCGTAGGGAATCAACAAGAGTTAATCCGTTTATACCGGATTAGTTGGAGTCCAGTGATTTAATTCACAAAGGTATAATTTTTAAACATCCTATGCATGTTTAATTCCTGAAAACCATACGAGTGTCAAAAAGAATTATTTTGTTTTCAAAATAAAATAAAAATTTTAAACTTCCGCTGCGTTTGGGCACGTAGAAAACCGAGATCCAACAGGTTTGTGGCTTGGCTTGGCTGGGGTTGGACCAGGCTGGGCTAGGGTCATGAGTGGGTCAAGGGAAGAGTCCTAGCGTGGTTAAGTGGGCTGGGAGGAGTCCTTGCCAACAAGGACTCCTACCCGAAAGAAATTCAAGGGAGGATGCGCAGGGTTCAGGGTTTTGTGCAGGGATCATGGCTCTGTCTGGGGACTTTGGGCTGGGCTAGGTTAGGTCCTTAGGGTCCTATGAGGGTGCACAAGGGTCTGGTCAGGGGCTGTGGCGGGTTGGTTGGCTGCTGGTTCAAGAATACGTGAGGGAGCCATGGAGACGCGCAGCTGCTGGGTTCCGGAACAAGGTGGCTCGCGCGCGGGTTATATGGGCTGGGTTGTCTGGGCTTGGTTTGGGCATGATCCAGGGAAGGTTAGGGATAGGTGGACTCGGTGGTGGCTCAGCTGGGAGAGTCCTAGTTGGGTTAGGAGACCTAGACATACAAGGAAGCACACTCACACACACATGCAGAAACATGGGTCGAGTTCCAGCTAGTTTTTGGTCAGGCCAGGGCTGGTTATTTGGGCTAGGCTTGGTCAATAGGGTCCCTAGTGGGTTGGCTAGGTTTTGGCTCAAGGTGGCTCGGGCGTGGCTCGAATAAATTGAGAGATGGCTTGGTGGGTTCACTATTGTGTCAATTTCGAAAATTAAAGGAGAAAAATTGAATCCATGGGTCCACGGATGTGGCTCATGACTTGGAAGGGTAGAATAAATAATAAAAATGCTATGTCTAAAGTTTGGGATCAAAATAACGAGTTTTGGATTTATTCGAGATTTAATCGCCGCACGAAACACTAATTAACGGGTTAATTGAAACGCCTAGTCTTAAGCTTTATAAAATTATGAAAAATTATATTTAAGCTTAAATAATTATTAAAAGTCTAATTTTTAAATTTGGGAATTTTATATTAAGTTTTGGTTTAAATCGGGATTAAAACGCATTAATACGTCAAATTTAAAGATTAAATTAAAAGTCCTCGATTTAAGCTAAATAAAAATATGAGAAAATTCATGTAGGCTTAAATAATTATTTATGACATTTTAGAGTCAATGGAATTAATAAAAAGTCGAAAACGTGAAATTTGACGTCCAGGGGTAAAACGGTCTTTTCACACTTAAAAAATTAGTAAACGTCATGGCAGTGTCCTGAATGCTGTTTTATATGCTAATATGATTATTTTAAATGTTTATGAATTTTTATATGTTAAAATATATATTTTAATTGTTTATGGATTTAATATGTTAAAATGTTTATGTTTATGGATTTTTAGGATTTAATATGTTAAAACGTTTGTTTTAAAATGTTTATGAAATTTTTATACGTTAAAACGTTATTTTAAATATTTATGATATTAACATGTTATTTTAAAATATTTATGGCTTTTTGTGATTTTTATATGTTAAATTGTTTATTTTAAATGTTTACGGATTTTAATATGTTAAAATGTTTATGGATGCTTATGATTTTAATATGATAAATTATGATTTTTAAAAGTTCATGAATTTTTATGGTTTAATCTTTGATATTTAAAAGACATGTTGCATGCTTGGTTTAAAAGAAAAACGATATTATATGCATGTTTTTATTAAGTGATGGGAATACGAAATGTTGAAGGACGTGAATGGATTGTGACTAAATATGTTGGAAATATCGCGAGGGTTATGGTCCCATTGAGAGCCCGATGATCGTTGTAGTGACTTTGATTGTTGCACTCCCAATAGCAGGTTGTCCGCAAGTAATATAATTCGGTGAGTCCGATATCGTATCCACAGGGAAGCTACGGTAATTACAAGTCCACTACAATGTCATTTTGTTTTTGTTTTTGTTTTTCTCTTAATTGTTTGAATTTTTAATTGGTAATTTTTAATTGTTCAAATTTTAATTTAAGTAGTTGAGATTAGAGGATCCACTCTTGATATTTTAATAAAGTTAACATTAATGAACATTATTGAAATCCACTTAATAAAATGGTTCCAACATATTAAATAATCATATTTATATTATGTTATATACTATTTTTGTAGAGCCCGATTACGTATAAGCCATGCATAATTACTATTATTTAAATTAAAGCGATTTTATTTATTTATTTATTTATTTTTTTTGAGTATTTAATTCATTTTAAGTCATGATCATTAATTTTAAATCGTAGAAGTTTAGTTTTATATTTTTGATTAAATATGTGAGGCCGGACCGGAGTTTGGAGATTTGAGATAAGATTAATAATAAGAAAATATTCCTAAATTTAATTTAAGCCAACAAATAATTTATTTTAATGAGNTATTAGATAATTTCGGCCACCCCTTAAGTAATTTAATTATGTTGACAACTCTCCATTCTAGACTACCCTTCCATAACCTTCTTGGTATATTAACTCCCTCCTTTTTTTTATCACCTATAATTAATAATTTGAGCAATACCTCATATTGCATTCTAGAAGCTCATTTCAGTCATCACTCAGCACAATTCACGTGCAGCATTGTGGAGGGGACCATGGGATTGACAATCAACACATTCTTTGTACCTAGCATCTAAATGTATGACTTGACTTCTCCATTTTTCCTTGTATCTTTCCCCCTTGATTCCTTAACACTCCCTACCCTTCCCTCATTCGAAAATATCAGTAAAACAGCAGAAAAATCGTGTGTGAGCAGCATCATCATCGAGAGCATCCAACAAGACAATAAGAAAAGAAAAAAAAATCCGACTCCGTCGTGCCGTGTTCGTCTCGTTTGTTTGTTTTCTTCAAAACAAAATATCCAGGCATGTGTATATTTTCCTTGACTCTTCAATCAAGTCATAATATGATTTTTAAACATTACATGATCATGGTTTGATAGCCAAAAACTGAAATTTTTGACAGCACCATTATTGAAAATTCTGCACAGATTTTGTTCCACCTTGTGCTTCACGGTTGTGCATGGTTTTAGTGATTGCAGGGGTTGGCTCACGTCCAGGCTTTCCAGGCTACATCTAGGATTGATATAGAGTGTATTAAGAACGGATTTGACCATTGCTTAAAGCCTCTTTTCTCCCCAGCAACTCGAATGGCAGCAACACTTCCCTTAGTGTCATATTGAGTTTCGAATTTGCAGCTTGCTGCCAAGTGGGATGAATCTGATCTTGGTTGCCCCAGGGGCCATAGCCATGGTTAGAACATCTCCTTATGATGTCTAAGACGTGACCAAGTCGGCCTTTCAAGGCTTGGTCCATGGTTGCATCGGTTTTCAAATCAAAGAACAAAAACAGCCCCTTCGCCCCTTTGAATTCTGCATGTGTCCCTCGGTTTTGGGTGGTTTGGGATGGACCACGGTTGGCATCTCGCCCTTAGCCTTGGTTCACACCATACCCCTTGATGTCTAGATTGTGCCATGGTCAACCAAATGGCCACTGGAAAGGTTCATGACAGCAAACGAAGCGAAACTCCCCTAGCGCGCAGATTACGTTCTTAGCTAGGAGTGTGGTCGTGTTTCTGGTGTGGTTCGGATTGTGGCTGGCCTAGGCCCATTAGCCATGGTTAAAATCATTCCTTAGGACGTTGGTAAGAGGTTCTGGTTGGTGGTTCAAGCCCCAATGGCCATTAGCCTCGCAAACGACGCAAGCAAACACAAGCGCTGCAGCTGTAATTCTGGACAGCAAGTTTGCACGTTGGTTCGGAGGGTCGTTTGAGTTCCTGGTCGGCTTTTAGCCTATGGCTTTGGACCGGATAGCACTTCATCAAGTTGGGAAGGCCATGTTTTTGGCCGTTTGTGATTCGGATCATTTTAGAGGTCGTACGAGAATTTACGGTGCAATGTGCCAAAAATGACTCTCGAAAGAGCGTTTCATGTTTTTGGCCTCCATTCACTAAATTTCGAGTACTGTAAATTTAGGAGCATTATTTCATCATTTTAGGCGTATTTTAATCATGACTAAATGATGGTTCGGTGTTGGTTTGGGTTGGTACGGAGTCACGATTAAATACGAAGTCGTTAGGCGTAATTGTCTCAGTTTTTGGATTCAATTACAAAGTTTGGTCAAGTTAAATCATTTGCATATTTTTCATGTTAGATTTAAGTCGCAGCGAGCCTGGGAGCGATCCAACCCAATTAGTAAAATTTTTACAGGATATTTAATGATGTTATTTAATTATATTACGTGCAAAATATTCATTTTTGAGATTTATGTGATATTGCTTGTGGTCACTTTACTATCATGGGATTATTACTTCACCCGGTCGCCAGTTACCGGTCAGTTCAGTTTGGTACCACCCGGTCGCCAGTTATCGGTCAGTTCGGTTTTGTACCACCTGGTCGCCAGTTACCGGTCAGTTCAGTTCAGTTCAGGGGTCACTTGCGTAGACCATAATCTCGCCAGAAAATTTTTACAAGCTATTTCATTACAGGGTTCCAAGGAGCAAACATTTCAATTATGATATTTTCAGTTCAGTTATGCACGTATTATAGTTACTCATGAAATGATATTTTACGTTACACCTCATGACATGATATTTTCACTTGCACGCGATTTTATTATTTATTTACTCGTTATTTACGCTATATGCATGCTGAGTCTTTAGACTCACTAGACTTGAATGTTGTAGGTACTGATGATGTCGGGACCGAGGACGAGGACTAGTGAGCTAGCTTGGGTCGGCAGTAGTGGAACCCGAGGACCTCATTTTTAGCAGTTATTATTTTCCGAACTCAGTTTTTATCTGTTGATGGATTATTTGAAATCGATACTTTGCAAACATTAAATCCTTCCGCTGCTATTTTGAATATTAAACTTTATTTATCAGTTTATCTTATGAATGAGACATTTTAATTATTTAAAAAGAAATTTTTTAATTTTTCCGCAAATTTTCAAACACGAATTTCGGGCCTTTACAATTTTCTTATAAGTATAAAATATATATCAAAACTTATAAATGTTATCAAATATTTATTGTGCTATATTTATTTGTAAACACTAAATCAAGGTTCCCACTTTAAATGGTACTAAGAAATTAATATTATGATATATTTGTTCATAGAATGAGGGATATCTCAATTCATTACAATGCACCCCTATTTATAGCCAAATTTGGGGAGACAACCACAAATAAAATATTATTTTTTACACATAAGTCTTCATTGGTGTTCCAAGAAATTATATTTTAATACACATCACTTTTGAAAATCTTCTCATCCAATTTTGCTTCTCCACATAAAATAAAACATGTGGATAATTGAGTTGTTTGAATTGTGGTATTTTATTTTAACCATTTGACCAAGTAGTTTGAGAGATATGGTCAAAATACTAGAGCATGGTAAAACTGCCACTCCTTTGGTAACTTTATTTGTTGCTTAATTTGATCCCAATTGTGAGAAGATTTTTATCTCATGCTTTTCACCAATATTGTAGATATCATCATCAACTTTCTACAGGTCCAAGAATCATCTTAATCCCATTTGCAACGCCAAGTTTATTGTTGTTTTATCGAACCTGTAAAAATAGTAAAAACTTATAATTACACAACAACTTATTTTTTATACAATTTATTATAAAACATATAATATTTAAACTTTTAATAAAACAAAAACTATAAATTTATATTATAAAACATTTATTTAATGTATAATTTTTATGTTTATCACACCCACAACCAGCTTATTGCTAGTCCCTAGCAATTTAAGCGTTAATAGTAATACAAAACATATTGATAAATTTAAATAGATCGGAGTTATCCAAGTGTTTAAATTAAATTTGAAAACTGTCAAAGTTATATCAAGATCATCATAATTATAATTTATGAAATAATCTGAGCTGATCAATTCATAGCTTATTTTCAGGTTTTTAAATGTACATGACCTTCAGAAATTCCTAGTAAGAGTCTCAACTCCATATCCTCACGGGTTAATAAATTTTTCAATTTATAGGAACGATTTCTCTCATAGAGTTGGAATACAGATAAATACTCAGGAAAATGGTTTACAGAATGCAGACAGACAAACGAGCCAAACTAATCAAAAGATAGGAAATCTATTGATTCAAAATCTAGTTGTTCTAATTATATATATTTTACTGATTTTTTTTTCATAAAATCATGGAATCAGACTATGTTTATGCTTTTTGACCACATATTTATTTAATTTGTACAATAAATTTCTCTCTTTCTTTTTTTTTTCTTTTATGAAAGATAAATGAGTCGTAGCATATAACTTAAAAATTACGTAGATCTTCAACATCTTTCTTTTTGTTTTTTTTCTCTTTTTTTTTTCCTTCAGGAAATAACATTTTTTTTTTCAAAATAAGAACTTAAGATCTAAACAATAGATAGCCTCTCTTATGATAAATAAAGGCTCAAAAGCTGTTTTCTCAGTCCTCTCCACTCACTCACAAAATATGTGCGAGTTTAAAATTTTAGGCACTCTTATAAGGTATATCTTGGGCCATATACTTTAATATCTGATTTTATCACAATGGTTAATCACTAAAGAAAGATTTCATAAATCATATTTTTATATTGATAAGAATATTAAAATTGACATTTTTTCAAATAAAAATTTAAACATCCTTAAATAAATTAATACATGTTCTAATTTAAACCTTTCAAACATGTAATGTATGATATTTTTGAAAAATTACTAAGATACAAACAATAAACATGGTTTTATTTTAAAATAATATATTTTTTTAAATATATATATATATATTTTATTTTTTTAATATTTTTTTATAAGTTTGTTCTCCCCCAAACAGAATATGACATTGTCCCTAATGTCAAAATAACTATTAACAAAGAGTACATAATGAAAGAGATATCACCTTGAATTTTATTGAAAATAACAAAGNTGGTTTTATTTTAAAATAATATATTTTTTTAAATATATATATATATATTTTATTTTTTTAATATTTTTTTATAAGTTTGTTCTCCCCCAAACAGAATATGACATTGTCCCTAATGTCAAAATAACTATTAACAAAGAGTACATAATGAAAGAGATATCACCTTGAATTTTATTGAAAATAACAAAGTGAAACAAACGCAAACAAATCCACGACTTTTGAATCAATGATCCAACTTTCTTTTCTTACTGCTTGATTGCGACCAAGTGATCTTTGCTATCATCGGATCAGGTTTATGAACAAAAGCTTCCAAATCATCAATTAATTGGACGGCAGTCGAAGCAGAGATGAGCGTCCTTCGTGAATTTTCTGAAATGAAATTCTGTTCCACAACTTTATCAAGAAATGTTAACAAACTGTCATAATAATTATTGATATTCAACAAGCCCACAGGTTTATTATGGATATTAAGTTGTGCCCAAGAAACACTGTGAAAAATTTCTTATAATGTACCAAAACCACTTGGTAATGCGATAAAGGCATCAGAATTTTCAATCATTTTGGTGATTTTTTCATACATTGAAGAAATTTTTAATTCCTCCCCAATCGTAACACCTGTAATATTTCCTTCAGCTAAAGCTGTAGGAATAATACCCAAAACCTGACTACCTCCAAGATGTGCAGATGTTGAAACAGATCTCATTAACCCAATATTTCCTCTCCCATATACCAAGTGAATTTTTCTCTCAGCCAATATCTTTCCAACATTATTTGCTGCTTCTACAAACACTTCATTTTTTCCAGAACTCGACCCACAAAATACACAAATATTTTTCAATGTTTGTGCAGAGGATCCAGCCATGTTTTTACTTTCTTTTTGGTCTGCGAAAATAGAGAGAAAGATGAGAGATTTTATAGGGGTTATATGTTATCATGACAAAACTATGGGTCACAGTTGTAAACAGAATAAACAGTAAAAATAATAATAACACACATGCATATAAACAGTAGTGTGATTGTGGCTCACAATTTTCCTCTGATTTTACGTCCAAAAACGGCTTCAACGCCTTTTATGAGTCGAGGATATGTTTCCCATCCAATTTTCTTATAAATTGGCAAACAGGGTCTTTTTAAGTCGGATTCCAAAGACTATTAAAATGACGCTCGTCTTGGAATTGTTTCCATAAACGTAGAAGTTCAATATGCATGTGTCCACTAGAATGCGTCTCAAGAGTCAATAAGATGTTATCTAAAGACTCCTTACTCAGCCCATTTTTAATGAAACCAATTTTATCTTCTCTGTCATTGGAAACATATCCCAAAGATCTGCATTGTTTGTCACAAGTCCATCTTGCACATTTATAACAAACCCCTAAACTTTTGGCCCTTCGTTTTTTCGCATAAGTACTTTTTCCTAATCCAGGCATATATCGAATGAGTAATGACTGTTGAACTTTTCCTCTTAATCGGATCTTAGCTTCTACTACAAGACGAATATCTTCTGGAATTCTTTTTCTCATTAACAATCTCAATCTTTCACACCTACCTGCATAAATTTTTCTTAGAACATTTTCAGAAACAGTGGGAAAATATTTACAAATTTTTGAGAGAATTTCATCCATTTTGAAAAGAAAAGAAATAATTTTTATTTTTTTATTTTTTTTGTATCAGCAATTGTGGGAAACTGATTAAACCGACTATGAGAGCCACAGAGTACCGTTATCCGCCATTTAACCGGGAAAATAAAAAGATTAAGGAAACGTGAAATAAAAACAAACAAAATTAATTGCAATACTAAAAATCAAGGATTGGAAAGGGAAATAAACTCTTCTTTAAAGATCTCATTTTCTAAAAATGGTTTAAGCCTTTGTCCATTTACTTTAAAAACATCACCATTTTTAGGATTTTCAATGTCCACAGATCCATAAGGATACACATGTTTTACAACATATGGACCTGTCCATCTTGATCGTAATTTTCCTGGGAATATGTGAAGTCGTGAATTATAAAGCAAAACTTTTTTACCAATCTCAAAAGATTTTCTAAGAATTTTTTTATCATGAAATGATTTGATTTTTGCTTTATAAATCCTTGAATTTTCATACGCGTCATTTCTGAGTTCATCAAGTTCATTAAGTTGCAATTTGCGCAATTTGTTGGCATCATCCATGCTTGAATTAAAAGTTTTGATCGCCCAATAAGCTTTATGTTCCAATTCCACAGGCAAATGATAATGTTTTCCGTAAACCAACCTATAGGGAGACATATTCAATGATGTTTTAAAAGCTGTTCGATATGCCCAAAGTGCATCATTAAGTCGTAGAGACCAATCTTTTCTATTTGGTTAACAGTTTTTTCCAAAATTTGTTTTATCTCCCTATTAGTTAATTCAACTTGTCCATTTGTTTGAGGATGATAAGGACTAGTTACTTTGTGAGTAATACCATATTTTTTCATCAACGAAGCAAATGGTTTATTAACAAAGTGAGTTCCCCCATCACTTATCATGGCTCGAGGAATTCCAAATCTACTAAAAATATTTTCTTTTAAAAATTTGATGACGATTTTATGATCATTTGTTCGACATGGAATTGCCTCTATCCATTTGGAAACATAATCAACTGCAACAAAAATATACAAGTATCCAAACGAAGGTGGAAAAGGTCCCATAAAATCAATTCCCCAACAGTCAAAGATTTCAATTTCAATGATAGGATTCAAAGGCATCATGTTTCTTTTTGAAATTGCTCTCAATTTTTGACAATTTTCACAGATCTTGCAAATTTCGTGGGTATCTTTACACAAAGTGGGCCAATAAAATCCACACTGCAAGATTTTTGCAGCAGTTTTCCTTGAAGAAAAATGTCCGCCGCATGCTTCTGAAAAATTTAATGACACTACTTACCTCATTTTCGGGTATGCAACGCCGAAAAATTTGATCCGAACAATACTTGAACAGATACGGATCATCCCAATAAAAGTTTTTTTTACCTCATTCAAAAATATTCTTTTATCTTGAGAACTCCATTGCGGTGGCATTTTTCCTGTCACAAGAAAATTTACTATGTTAGCAAACCAAGGTGTAGTAGTAACTGAAAATATATGTTCATCAGGAAAATTATCGTTAATTGGTGTCATTTCATAAGATGATCCTATTACTAGTCTCGATAAATGATCGGCTACCACATTCTCGGTTCCTTTTTTATCTTTGATCACAATGTCAAATTCTTGGAGCAACAAAATCCATCATATCAGTCGTGGCTTTGCATCCTGTTTGGTCAACAAATATCTAATAGCAGAATGATCAGTAAACACAAAGTAAACACAATAGTCGTTGATCCAATTAAATAAGAACGAAATTTATCTAATGCAAATATTACAGCAAGTAGTTCTTTTTCAGTTGTGGAATAATTCATTTGAGCATTGTTTAAAGTTCTACTTGCATAATATATCACATAAGGCTTACCGTTTCTTCTTTGACCCAATACTGCACCGACTGCATAATCACTGGGATCACACATGATTTCAAATGTTAAAGACCAATCAGGAGGTTGCATGGTAGGAGCTGATGTTAAATGTCGAATGATTTTATCAAAAACATTTTGGCATTCTTGAGTCCAATCAAATACAGTGTCTTTTGTTAAGAGGTTACAAATGGGTTTAGAGATTAAACTAAAGTCCTTTATAAACCTCTTATAAAATCCAGCATGTCCCAAAAATGAACGAATTTCTTTAATGGTTTTTGGAGGGGGTAAATTGGCAATGACATCAACTTTTGCTTTATCAACTTCAATTCCATTAGATGACACAATATGTCCCAAAACAATCCCAGGATTAATCATGTAATGACATTTTTCTCAATTTAAAATAAGACTTTTTTCCTCACAGTTTTTTAAAATTTTTTCTAAATTTTCAAGACAATTATCAAATGTATTCCCAAAAATAGTTAAACCATCCATGAAAATCTCCAAACAATTTTCAACCATGTCGCTAAAAATGCTTAGCATACATCTTTGAAATGTTGCTGGGGCATTGCATAAACCAAATGGCATCCTTCTGAATGCAAATGTTCCAAAAGGACATGTGAATGTAGTTTTTTCTTGATCTTCAAGTGCAATGGGAATTTGATAATAACCTGAATATCCATCAAGAAAACAGTAGTAGGGATGACCTGCCACTCTTTCTAAAATTTGATCCAAAAATGGTAATGAAAAATGATCTTTTCTAGTGGCATCATTTAATTTTCTGTAATCAATACACATACGCTAACTAGATGGGACTCGACTTGTTAACAATTCACCTTTTTCATTTTTTATCACTGTGATGCCAGATTTTTTTGGAACTACTTGTGTTGAACTTACCCACTTACTATCAGAAATATGATAGATAATTCCAACATCAAGTAGTTTGAGAACTTCAGTTTTCACAACATCTTTCATGTGCGGATTTAATCTCCTTTGTGGTTGTTGAGATGTTTTAGCATTTTCTTCTAAATGAATTTTGTGAGTGCAAATTAGTGGATTAATGTCCTTGAGATCTTTTAATGTCCAACCAATTGCATTTTTATGTCTTTTAAGCATATCAATTAATTTACCTTCTTGATCACTTGCTAGTTTGGAAGAAATTACTACCGGATATGTTTCATCTTCTCCAAGAAATGCATACTTCAATTCTTCTGGCAAAGGTTTTAACTCCAATATGGGTGGTTCATCTTTGTTCTCATATTTTGCCTCAAATTCTTTCTCTGATCCTGGTAACGAGTGATACCTGATAAAATCATCAAGATCAATTTCAATATTTTTTTAAACGTATCAATTGAACAAATATCTAATTGGTCACGAGTACTCCCTTCTTGAATGTTTTCTTCCACAAGAGTTTCAATAAGATTTTCATCTTCACTTTCATCTCCTTTGTCATGTGGTTGCTTACAAAGATTAAAAACATTAAGCTCCAAGGTCATGTTACCAAATGACAACTTCATTATTCCATTCCTGCAATTTATAAGAGCATTAGAAGTTGCTAAAAATGGACGACCCAAAATTACAGGAATTGCATTACAAGCTTCGATAGGTTGTGTATCTAAAACTATGAAATCGACAGGATATACAAAGTTATCAACTTGGACCAACACGTCTTCTACCATACCTCTTGGCACTTTAACAGATCTATCGGCAAGTAAAAGTGTTACCGAAGTAGGTTTTAACTCACCTAGATTGAGTTCTTGATAAACTGAATATGGAAGTAAATTCACACTAGCTCCAAGATCAAGCAAGGCTTTTTTAATCTTTCGTTCTCCAATAATACATGAAATAGTAGGACAACCAGGGTCTTTGTATTTCAAATTATTATTATTTTGAATAATTGCACTTACTTGTTCGGCTAAAAATGCTTTCTTTTTCACATTCAATTTTCTTTTCACGGTGCACAAGTCTTTCAAAAATTTGGCATATGATGGTACCTGCTTTATTGCATCTAATAAAGGAATATTAACTTTTACTTGTTTAAAAATATCATATATATCAGAATTCAAATTTGATTTTTTTGTATTTTTCAATGCATGAGGGAATGGTGGTGGCACTATCTGTTGATCCTCTTCTTCGCAAGTTATGGGTTCCACTTCCTTACCCTTTGGAGTTGATTTATCATCATTTTCACAAGGTTCAAGAATGGATTTTTCCACTACCTTACCACTGCGAAGGGTAATAACAGATTTTACCTGATCCATCGGTTGAGTTCCAGAAGTTCCGGTTTGTGAATGATGATCCTTGGGATTAGGCTGTGGTTGTGAAGGAAACTTACCTTTTTCATGAACATTAAGTGCAGATGCAAATTTAGCAAGAGTATCTTTCAAATCTGTCATGGTTTGAGCAGTTTGAGTATTGATAGACTCTTGCTTTGCAATGAAAGAATTCAATATATCTTCCAAGTTCCTTTTAGGTGGAGGAACATAAGGTGCATAATTTTGAAAATTTTGTTGATTTTGGAAATGTGGTTGTGAAAATTGTGCAGCATTATCATTCCTCCAACTAAAATTTGGATGATTTCGCCAACCTGGATTGTAATTTTGAGAAAATGGTTCAAAATTTGGCCTTTTGAAATTGTTCAAAACATTGGCTTGTTCATGGAGACATTCTTTAAAAGAGGGCAAAGTGGGACAATCTTTTGTAGAATGATCACTTGTATCACAGATGTGACACGCAATTTCTTGAACAGATTTTAATTGACCATTCTTTTTCAATTCAAGTGCTTCAACTTTTCTTGCCAAAGAGGTAAATCTAGCTTGCAGATCATGTTCATCTTTGAGGGTATACATACCTCCACCAGATGTGGGAGATTGAATCTTGTTTGATGGTTCGATTGTACCTATAGTGTCCCAATTTTGAGCATTTTCAGCTAATGAATCGAGATACTCAATTGCCTCGTTTGGATCTTTATCTTCAAATGTTCCATTACACATAAATTCAACCATTTGCCTATCTTTAGGTGTTAAGCCTTCATAAAATTGAGAAACAACTCTCCAAATTTCAAAACCATGATGTGGACAAAGATTAAGCAATTCTTTATATCTATCCCAACACTGATAAAAAGTTTCTCCTTGTTTTTGAGTGAAAGTGATGATTTGCCTTTTGAAAGAATTTGTTCTATGAGATGGAAAAAACTTTTTCAAAAATTGTTGTTGCAATTCATCCCAAGTTCGAATGGATCCCGATCTAAGATTTTGTAGCCAAGTTTTAGCTTTATCTTTTAAAGAAAAAGGAAAAAGCTTAAGTCGAATGGTGTTCATGCTACAATTTAGATCATTATATGTGTTGCACACTTCTTCAAATTCTCGTAAATGCATGTATGGATTTTCAGAATCTAAGCCATGAAAGTTGGGTAAAAGTTGGATAATACCAGGCTTAAAATTGAAATGAGATGCATCAGGGGGAAAAACTAGACATGAAGGTGCACTAATACGTGTAGGATTCATGTGATCTCTAAGTGTTCTTCGCCTATCAAGATCATGTTGAGATTGAATTTCATCTTCATTTTCCTGGATGGGTTCTTCCGCCATGTTTTGTAAAAACAAAGGGTTATTTCGAATAAGTCGACCACTAAGTGTACGTGACCAAATAATGCTCATGCAAATGCAAAAGAAAAAGAAGAAAAACACACAAAAACAATAAAAAATTCAAAGAAAGAAAATTAAATAGACTTGAAATTAAATTATACTTCCCCGGCAACGGCGCCAAAAACTTGTTGTGACTTTGATTGTTGCACTCCCAATAGCAGGTTGTCCGCAAGTAGTATAATTCGGTGAGTCCGATATCGTATCCACAGGGAAGCTACGGTAATTACAAGTCCACTACAATGTCTTTTTGTTTTTGTTTTTGTTTTTGTTTTTCTTTTAATTGTTTGAATCTTTAATTGGTAATTTTTAATTGTTCAAATTTTAATTTAAGTAGTTGAGATTAGAGGATCCACTCTTGATATTTTAATAAAGTTAACATTAATGAACATTATTGAAATCCACTTAATAAAATGGTTCCAATATATTAAATAATCATATTTATATTATGTTATATACTATTTTCTTATAAGTATAAAATATATACCAAAACTTATAAATGTTGTCAAGTATTTATTGTGCTATATATATTTGTAAACACTAAATCAAGGTTCCCACTTTAAATGGTTGGTAAAACCAAACTAACATTTAAATGGTACCAAGAAATTAATAATATGATATATTGATATATAATAAATCAAGGCATCCACTTTAAATGGTTGGTAAAACCAAACAAACATTTAAATGGTACCAAGAATTTAGTGTAACATATAGCAACAATAAATCAAAACTCCCACTTATAAGTAGGGTATAAAAATGCTTAAAGAAATAAATATAACATAAACAATAAATAATGATTAAATAATATAAAACATAGATTATTACCTTTTAATAACCTTATTATCATACCAAGAGCTTCACCTTTTCATCTCAACCTTGGGAAGTTAGCTACTCATTATTCAAAGTATAAAACTTTGAATATGAAATTAACATGCTAATTATTTTTAAATGATGAAATAAAGGAAAAATAAAGAGAGAAATATTATGAACTCAAAGATTTGTTCATAGAATGAGGGATATCTCAATTCATTACAATGCACCCCTATTTATAGCCAAATTTGGGGAGACAACCACAAATAAAATATTATTTTTTACACATAAGTCTTCATTGGTGTTCCAAGAAATTATATTTTAATACACATCACTTTTGAAAATCTTCCCATCCAATTTTGCTTCTCCACATAAAATAAAACATGTGGATAATTGAGTTGTTTGAATTGTGGTATTTTATTTTAACCATTTGACCAAGTAGTTTGAGAGATATGGTCAAAATACTAGAGCATGGTAAAACTGCCACTCCTTTGGTAACTTTGTTTGTTGCTTAATTTGATCCCAATTGTGAGAAGATTTTTATCTCATGCTTGTCACCAATATTGTAGATATTATCATCAACTTTCTACAGGTCCAAGAATCATCTTAATCCCATTTGCAACGCCAAGTTTATTCTTGTTTTATCGAACCTGTAAAAATAGTAAAAACTTATAATTACACAACAACTTATTTTTTATACAATTTATTATAAAACATATAATATTTAAACTTTTAATAAAACAAAAACTATAAATTTATATTATAAAACATTTATTTAATGTATAATTTTTATGTTTATCACACCCCCCAACCAGCTTATTGCTAGTCCCTAGCAATTTAATCGTTAATAGCAATACAAAACATATTGATAAATTTAAATAGAAATGTAATAGAAATTATCCAAGTGTTTAAATTAAATTTGAAAACTGTCAAAGTTATATCAAGATCATCATAATTATAATTTATGAAATAATCTGAGCTGATCAATTCAAAGCTTATTTTCAGGCAGTTAAATGTACATGGCCTTCAGAAATTCATAGTAAGAGTCTCAACTCCATATCCTCACGGGTTAATAAATTTTTCAATATATGGGAACGATTTCTCTCATGGAGTTGGAATACAGATAAATACTCAGGAAAATGGTTTAGAGAATGCAGTCAGACAAACGAACCAAACTAATCAAAAGATAGGAAATCCATTGATTCAAACTAATCAAAAGTAGACGTTTCAAAACCTGCAAGAAAAATCGTGACTTGCATCAAGAAAATAAGAGAGAATAGTAGAAAAGAGAAGGAACTCCGTCTCCGCCGCGCCGTGTTTTTCGTATCATTTGTTTTTTTTCGTAGACAAATTCCAGGCATGCATATGTTATTTTCTTTCTTTTCAATCAAGTCATATACATATTTTTTTAAATCATGTTGTGTCCATAAATCATGAAGCAAAACCGAAAAATTGATAGCAACTTTCGAAATTCTATGCACAGATTTTCGGCACTTTCACTTGTGCTTCATGGGTTGTATTGTTTTTGTGATTTCAGGGGTCGGCTCAGTTCCAGACGTTCAAGGCTGCATCTAGGCATGTTATAGGGTGTGTTAGGGAGGTTTTGGTCCATTGGTTTGAGTCCCTTTGCCACAGCAAAACGAAATGGACAGCAACTCTCCATAGTTGCAAGTTGTGAGTTTCGATTTCTTGTTTGGATTGTCTAAGTTGAAGGTTCGGAGCATGGTTGGTCTAAGGCCTGTAACCATGGTTATAACCCTTCCTTAGCATGTCTAGGACGTGACCAAGATGACCTTTCATGGCTTGGTTCATGGTCCCATTGATTTTTATAACAAACAACACAAGTGCCCCTTCGGTTTTCAATTTTCTGATTTTTGCTGTGTGAGTTGGTTTTCGATTTTGAGGATGTTGGGTGGATCTTGGTTGGCTTCTAGCCCTTAGCCATGGTTCACACAATACCTCATGATGTATAGATCAAGCCATGGTTGATCACATGGCCATCGGAATGACTAAGACAACAAGTGAAGCAATACACCCCACGGGTGCAAAATGGCGTTCTCGGGTGGAGCTTTGGAATGTGGTAGGTGTTTGTTTGGATTGTGGTTGGCCTAGGGCCCTTAACCATGGTTCAAGCCACACCTTAGGATGTTGGAAAGAGGTTCTGGTCGGTGGTTCAAGCCCCAATGGCCATTAGCCTTGTAATCGAAGCATTTCAAACCAAGCTGCTACCGCTGCAATTGGACAGCAACTTTGTCTTCGGTTCAGAGGTCATGTTTGAGTTCTTGGTTGGCTTTTAGCCTATGGCCTTGGACTGGACAGTACCTCATTGAGTTAGAAAGGTCATGTTTTTGGCCGTTTGTGATTTGGTTAAGTTTAGAAGTCGTACGAGAATTTACGGGGCAATGTGCCAAAGTGACTGTCGAAAGAGCGTTTAATGATTTTGGCCTCCATGCACATTTTTCGTGTATTACAGCCCATGGTATATATTTTCCAATATTTTAGGTGTATTTTAATCATGGCTAAACAATGGTTCAATGTTGGTTCGGGTTGGTACGAAGCCATTGTTGGATACTAAGTTTGTTGGGCGTAATTGTCTCGTTTTTGGTTCGATTATGAAGTGTTGGTCAAGTTGAGATTATTTGCATGTGTCACATGTTAGAATTAGGTCGCAGCGAGCCTGGGAACGATCCAACTCATTCAATAAAATGTGGTTATAATTATATTACGTGCATAAAAATATAAAATATTTATTTTTGAGATATATGCGATATGTCTTGTGGCCACCTCTTGCTTATGGGATTTATGGGATTATTGCTTCATCCGGTGACTTACAACCGGTTTATAATTATGTATGGGTACGGATATCCAGTCCAAGGGCTGTGATGATCTCTACCGCCCAGTATACTGTGGTTTAGTCTGATCAGACGCTTACGTTCATGTTATGTTACGGGCCACTTGCGTAGAACATTATCTCTACAGAAAAAAAAATTATGATATGCTAATTTATGATAGGGCTCTATCGAGCAAATATTTTACGTACGATGTTCAGTTATGCACGTATTTATAATTACTCATAACACGATTTTCACGTTACGCTTTACGATACGATATTTTACGTTGCATGTGATTTTATGCTATATTTACTTGTTATTCATGATATATGCATGCTGAGTCTTTAGTCTTACTAGAATTGATTGTTGTAGGTACTTGTGAGGTCGAGACCGAGGGCGGGGACTAGTGAGCTAGCTTGGGTCAGCAGCAGTAGGAACCCGAGGACCTCATTTTTTATCATTTACTATTTATGCTCAAACTCAGTTTTTTTACTTTGACGAATAATTTTTAAGTTGTGGTGTGAAAACGATAATTTCTTCCGCTATTACTTTAAACATTAATCTTTTTATCAGTTTATTTTATGAATGATGCATGTTATTTATTTAAAGTTAAAATTTTTAAATAATTCCGTAAATTTACAAATACGAAATACGGGCCTCTACAGTCCTAGTTTATGGTTGTACACCATTAGTCCTTATGACCCGGGACATCATTGAGACTCTATATGCTAGTGTTGCACTTTGACTTGCTTACCGACTCTCATGGGGTCATCAGGTGGCAAGGTTGGGTGTTCTATCGAAACATATAGGAGTCGATGCATTGTAGTCGGGGATTCATCTTATTGTTTAGGGTGCTTGTTTTTCTTGTATGAAAAAGTTAAAGTTGCATGTGCATGCCATGCCTAGTTTATTGAAAAAGTTTTCTCCCATCCCTTCATCTCCCCATGCATATTTTATTTGGGCATGTAACATTTACAAAGCCCGTTGACTATTATTTAAATATCTCTAACACATTTGAGACCAATTAAACTTTACTTGAATTTACTCAAGCCCTCTAGTTAAATAATTATTTCCAATTGGGCTCTACAAGACCCAATGTTATTTAATTCATTCAACACTTGAATTAATTTAGTTATTTGGACTCTACTAGGTCCACTAGTGTTTAATTAATTCAACACTTGAATTAATTTAATTTAGTCCATAACAATGTTTATGAAAATCAAAATTTTCAAATACATTCTTTATTTGGCCAATTTTTGATTTGGGAACACTTCCACAAATTAAAAGTTACATTCCCTTCATAGAAGTCATATTTCGATTTTTCTTTACGCTTATAAACTCCTTTATAAGCCGTCCAACACATTGAACTATGTTATTTCTCAACGTGATCTAAAAAGTTAGCACTTGTGTGACCCTCAATGGTTCATTGATACAACTAGCAGTAGGTTCACATCTCCATGTGATTCGGGACTAAACATGTCCTTATATGAGCATACCCCAATTGCTCCATTCTTACTTATCAACTCCTTGATAATAAGAACATCAGAACTCAATTCTGATAGTACCCAACCAATCATGTTAAATGCCTAGCAGCATCGCTTACATGATTCCCTAGGTATCAAATGATAGTGTCTGCAAGAACCAATCTATTATGGTTAGAGTACAGTACGGTCCCTTCATCTCATATATCCCGACCGATACGACAACTATTGGTTTATCGAGAGCTGTCAAAGAATCGATACTATGTGTCATGTCGTAGTCGCATCGATGGTGTAATCTATGAAACACCTTTCATAATTACCACCGACATTCTGATCAGAGATTTCATACTACATACACATAGGATATCCATACCCGAAGGTAAGCGGTGAATCTCCGACTACAATTCATCGACTCCTATATGTTTCGACAGAACACCCAACCTTGCCACCTGATGACCCCATTAGAGTTGGCAAACAAGTCAAAGTGCAACGCTAGCATATAGAGTCTCAATGTTGTCCCGAGTCATAAAGACTAATGGTATACAACCATAAACTAGGACGTTTCCACTCGATAAGTGAGAACCACTTGGAATGTCCTAAATGGAGGGTTGTTCAGTGCACTCTACTAGGAACACCTATATGCATGCTCGGACATCACAATGTCCCCTACCAATGAAACATGGTACTCACATCGCAGATACTAGTCTCAAACTCGAGCGGCATATATCCTTCTTATTGGCGGCTGAATCGACTAGGAAGTGTTTAGAATATACAGTATTCCAAATATGAGTTTCACGATACTCATCATATGAGCATCTCATATTCTTTCTACTATTTGTATATTCAAGGACTTTATCAATGCAACTAGCATAGGTATACAGATAAAGATGTGCCAAAACAATAATTTCAAATATAATTAAAATAAATATTGTTTATACATAGAGTTTCATTGTGAATACTCGGCCAACACTTGGCCCGACGGGCACCTACTCTAACAATCTCCCACTTGCACTAGAGCGAAATACCCTTATGCTTCAAAGCCATCGATTCGCGATGCTTCTCGAATAATGGTCCAGGTAAAGGCTTAGTTAGTGGATCAGCAACATTATCTGCGGAGCCGACTTTGTCATCGACACTTCTCCTCTTTCCACAATCTCTCGGAGGATGTGCTACTTTCTCAATACGTGTTTGGAATTCTGATGAGACCTTGGCTCCTTTGCTTGAGCTATAGCTCCTGTGTTGTCACAAAACACCGGGACAGGAGCAACTCTATTAGGAATGACGCCCAACTCTTGGACGAAATTCCATATCCAAAAAGCCTCCTTTGCTGCAGCTTATGCAGCAATGTATTCAGCCTTAGTAGTGGAATCCGCAGTACTGTCTTGCTTGGAACTCTTCAAAGAGACAGTAGCACCATTGAGCATGAATACGAACCCAGAGGTTGACTTCGAGTCATCGATATCGCTTTGGAAGCTAGAGTCAGTATAGCCTTCCAATTTCAGTTCTCCACCCCATAGACCAAGAATAGCTTATCGGTCCTTCTCAAATACTTGAGGATGTCTTTCACAATTTTCCAGTGTGGAAGACCAGGATTTGATTGATATCTACTCACTACACTTAGTGCAAAAGCCACGTCAGGACGTGTAGATATCATCTCATACATGATGCTACCAATTGCAGATGCATAAGGAATGCTTGTCATCGCCGCAATCTCTAGATCAGTCTTGGGAGACGTAGACTTGGATAAGGACACACCATGACACATTGGTAGATGTCCTCTCTTGGACTCATCCATCGAGAATCGTTTCACGATGGTATCAATGTATGTGGACTGGGTGAGACCAAACAATATTTTTGATCTATCTCTATAGATCTGTATTCTCATTACAAAAGATGATTCATCCAAGTCCTGCATCGAGAACTTACTTGCTAACAATATTTTAGTTGATAGCAACATCCCTAAATCATTCCCGATGAATAGAATATCATAAACATAAAGCACCAGGAATGTCACAGCACTCCCACTGACCTTCTTATACACACAGGGTTCCTCAAGATTCTTAGTAAAACCAAACTCTTTGATTGTACTATTGAATTTGAGGTTCCAACTCTTAGATGCCTGCTTTAGACCATAAATAGATCTCTGAAGTTTGCATACCATATGCTCACTTCCGATATATATAAACCCTTCAGGTTGAGACATGTAAATCTCTTCCTTAATATCCCCAGTAAGAAAGGCTGTCTTGACATCCATCTGCCATATCTCATAGTTATACCATGCAGCTATGGCTAGCAATATCCTTATAGACTTGAACATTGTAACTGGAGAAAATGTTTCATCAAAGTCAACTCTTTGTCTTTGAGTATATCCTTTTGCCACCAATCGCGTCTTGAAGGTCAATATCTTTCCATCCGCCCCAAGTTTCCTCTTGTAAATCCATTTACACCCTATGGGAACAGTTCCCTCAGGTGGATCCACAAGATCCACACTTGGTTCGAATGTATGGAATTCATCTCAGATTCCATAGCTTCAAGCCAATTGGATGAATTGGCATCAGATAACGCTTCCTTGAAGGTCCTTGGATCAGATCCATGGTTAGGCTCATCATGGCCCTCTTCAAGAAGCAGACCATACCTCATAGGTGGTCTCGAGACGCTCTCGGATCTTCTAGGAGCTTGTATCTCCTCTCTTGGCTATTCGGGTGTGGGTTCTACAATTGTGGGTGTCTCTCGAACCTCTTCGAGTTCTATCATCTCCCCTTTTCTATCCAATAGAAATTTCTTTTTCATAAAAGTTTCATTCCTAGAAACAAACACCTTTGTTTCTTGGGGATGATAGAAATAGTATCCAACTGAATTCCTTGGATATCCCACAAAGTAACATAAGATGGATCGACTATCTAATTTATCTCCCACTGTCTGCTTCACATAAGCAGGGAATCCCCATATTCTAAGATAAGAATATTTGAGAGGCTTATCCATCTATATCTCATATGGTGTCTTATCAACTGCCTTTGAATGTTCATTGTTCAACAACAGTGCCGCTGTCTCAAGCACATATCCCCAAATGGATGGCGGCAACTCCGTGAACCCCATCATAGGCCGAACCATCTCCATCAAAGTCTGGTTACGACCCTCTGAAACACCATTCAACTGTGGTGTAGCAAGAGGAGTCCACTGCGAGAGAATCCCATTCTCCCTAAGATACTCTTGGAACTCGGCACTCAAGTACTCACCACCTCGATCTGATCGAAGTGACTTGATGCTTCGTCCCAATTGTTTCTCTACTTCATTTCTGAATTCTTTGAACCGTTCAAAGGCTTCATATTTGTATTTCATCAAATACAAATACCCATACCTCGATAAGTCATCGGTAAAGGTGATGAATTAGGCATGTCCATTCTTAGTGGTGATGCTAAGAGGACCGCACACATCGGTATGGATCAAATCCAATAACCCTTTGGCTCATTCCACATGGCCCTTGAAGGGAGTTTTGGTCATCTTTTCTTTTAGACAGGATTCACAAGTTGGGAGAGAATTAATATCGGACATATCAAACATGCCCACTCCCACTAGCTTGTTCATCCTTCTTAGGGAAATATGTCCTAATCGAGCATGCCATAATTGTGTCATATTAAAAGTATCTTGCTTTCGCTTTTTTGTTGTTGTTATTGCTTGGACATTGTTTAGTGGAATATCTTTCAATTTTAAGTTATAGAGATTGTTTTCAATATCTCCAGTACCTATTAAACATTCATTCTTGTAAATATTGCAAACACCTTTGCTAAATAATCAAGAATATCCATCTTTATCAAGCATAGAAATGGAAACAATGTTTTTCACCAACTCAGGTACAAACAAAACATCTCTCAAAATCAAGTTAAAATCATTCTTTAATAACAAGTAAACATCTCCCACGGCCTTCGCAGCAACTCTTGCTCCATTGCCCATCCACAAGAAGGTCTCACATTCCCTGAGCCTCCTACTTCTTCCCATCACCAGTAAATCATTACAGAGATGTGAGCCACAGCCATTATCCAATACACAAGAAGTATAGTTAATTGAAATGTTTACTTCAATATAGAACATACCGTTTTCAGAACTCTTATGGGCAAGATATTCTCTGCAGTTATGCCTCCAATGTCCAGGCTTCTTGTAGTGATGATATATGTCAAAAGTCTTGTCAGCTTTAACTGGTGTAGCTGCCACAGCGGGACTCGGAGCTTGCCCTTTCAGGGGCACATTCTTCTTGGGACGTTGGAAAGAACGCTTCTTTCTCTTCCCATGTGGACCAGTCTTCGCACCAGATGAATAACCCACATAAAGAACCAACTTCTCTTTCTTGATGGTAGCTTCAAATGTAACAAGCATGTTCACCAACTCCTCAAGGGTAGGCTCCAGCTTGTTCATGTTGAAATTCAATACAAAAGGATCAAATGAGCTAGGCAGCAACAAGAGAAACACGTCAGTGGTCAACTCCAAAGGCAACATAAGATACATGCCAACGAGCTTGTACACGAGCCCAATCATCTTCAGGCCATGCTCATGGACTGAGGCCCCATCTCGCATGCGCAAAGTGATCAGCTCCTTGACGGTAGCATGCCTAAGAGGTCGAGTCTGCTCACCAAAGAGCTCTTTGAGATGCAAATGAATGTCAGCAACACTCTTTGCATCCTCAAAACGTCTCTGCAGCTTATCATTCATAGAAGACTACATATAACACTTCGCTCGCAAGTCATGGTCACACCAATCCTTTTAAGTCTACAATTCCTCGGGAGTGCAGCTAGTCAGAGCCTCAACAGGGGCGACTTAGTCAGTGTATAAGCTATCCTTTCCGAATTGAAGACGATTTTCAGGTTTCTTAGCCAATTGAGATAATTAGGTCCAGTTAAAACGTGTTTTTCGATTATAGCAGATAACGGATTGCGAATCGAAGACATTGTCAAATTTGTACTGAAAAGTAAAACAGATAAATGTTAATGACTATTTTAAAATATTTAGTAAGATATAAAGTATAGACTTTTACTTTATAAATATTTGCTCCTACTGTTTTGACATCTTTCACTACCCTCTAGTAAAAACGGGAAATTCCTTTCCTCAGTAGGTATGTAAGGTCCATTTAGCAAATTATGATCCCGAATAATATTAGCCAATCTTAATTCCTAAAATGTAGTTTCCAATTGCAACTCCATGCAACCCTCTACGTAAAATTTTTTCTCACGTTTGATTAGCACCTAATAATATGACGTCGTTCATCTTTACGTGTCAAGCCTTACCCATCGATGTTGAACCTTAATGGACGGTCGCCATGAGTTCCATCAATAATATGAGCCGAAATCATGGGAGTTCCACGTAGTTCACATCACAATGTCAATGGATGTCACAGCTTTCCGGTGTCCAGGGCCCCCGAATAATATGAGCCGAGCCCGAACACGGGTAGCGTTCATCATGCACCCATTGTCGATGGAAGACATTGAAATTATAAACACCTTTATAATTCCCCTTTTCGGATNCCGTGTGAGCTAAACACGGGCCTAAGTCCAATCCTAGGGAAATGCATGGGATGCAAATGCAACTATTACATAAGCCTCTAATATTTACATGTCTTCGATCTTCATAATCATCAAGGCCACCATCTTCCAATCTTGATATTCCACTATACTAATATTTACAATTAAATATCCATGGCAAATAGGGATACATCTCATGGGGTGGGAACAGGCCATAAACCAAGCCCACTTGAAAATTGATAATTATTACAATCATTCAACACAAAATATCCTAGCATGCACCTAGAAAATTGGGCTTGGGCTTTTGATCATCCTTCATGCATAATATCACATATCATACACCATAAATTAATTATCACAATAATCAATTGATCCAATATTATATGTCTTGATCCAATCACTAACCTCCACGATTATAAACTAAATCAACAAAGTAAACAAACTCCTTTGTGTACTTTCTAATTAATTTATTTATAACTGAATTTCTTGTAAATCAACATTTACTATAAATAATTAAAGTCCAAGTTCAATTATTTATTTTATGAGAAAATATGTACAACTTTTGAAAATTTAAACTTAAGGGCCCAAAAAATCATTTTTCACAAAAAAAAAAATTTTGTCCCATTTAAATTTCAAAAAATATGTTAACCATCTAATGACCCAACAATTTCAAGGCCCATGACACTTTGATAATCCAAAACACTTTTGGAAACCCTAGTCGTCATCGCTGTCGCCGGAGCTTCGTCGCCATATTCCGGCCAAAAATTTTTTTTTTTATTTTTATTTTAAAATGAAAGAGCTGTTCGGGGTTGCCCTTGTTGGCTGCCCAAAAACGCCCCAAAAATCGACCTTCGATTTGTTGTTTTGATTGTCTCATGCGGTTAGAAATTGTACTCAATATAATATCAAGTATATTCTATACAAAATAGTAACCTTAACTCATGATACCACTTGAAAGGGGATCGGTTAAGGTTCTTGCTTGCGCAACAGAAGTTTCAGCGTGTACCTTCAAATTTTGGGGGCGTTACAGTTGTAGCATCCGTTGATAGTGGAAGGCAAAATATCATAAATGGCGTTGCGTACATACACCCTCTCGAACATTGTAGAGCTCCCATCACCACCACTGGACACCAGGTTGCAATAAAATTCGAGGATTGGTTTCCTTGCGTAGGGCATGACAGAGTTAACTGTCGCACTTAACCTTCGAGTTTGGAGGAAGTTAATCAAGTTGTACTTCCCATAAGCTTCAAAGTCAATATTTCGTTCTTCAAAGAATTCTCGATGAGCATAAAGGGACCATTGGGCCACGACTGATTCGGAGTAAAATTTGGTAGAGAAGGAGGTAGCTAGAACATAGTCTGCATAAAAGGGTTTGTCTGGGATGTTGCCAACACCAACAATATCTGAAATATTATCACTGGCTGAACCAGAGTCAGCATCAATGATGCTCCATTAGTATCTTCTTGGGCCATTTCCTTCTCAGGCTCAGCTTCAACCTTTTTACCACCAGTGGGAGTTTTCTTTGCAGCCTTTTCTTTTCTTTAACGGTTTGAGAAATTTGGCCAAGGATTCCTCATCTTCTGAAGAAAAACTGGACTCACCTGGGCCTTCCTGTGGTTTAGTTACAGTCGGTGGGGTTGTGGAGGAGGAGGGACGAGTAGAATCCTTAGATGCAGCAGAGGGACGTGGTCTTGCGACCAGTTCAAAATCTTCATCATCCCAGACGAGAAGTCAGGATCAAAAATAAAAGAAGCCGATCGAGGTTTCTTTGCTGGTTCAAATTCTTGGTCAAACCCCCCTTTCTTTTTGGAGCGACGCATCACAGGTTGAGGTTGTGGGGGAAATGCCCTCAAATAAGCCTCTCGGTCCGGTGGGTTGTCGATGTCGAAT
The DNA here is from genome assembly GCF_012295235.1 of Primulina huaijiensis. NCBI lineage: Eukaryota > Viridiplantae > Streptophyta > Magnoliopsida > Lamiales > Gesneriaceae > Primulina > Primulina huaijiensis. The sequence goes on from NC_133322.1 coordinate 12,036,876, forward strand.
GGGTTTCCTGGTTCACCAAGAGCTACTTTCTCTAGTGGAACGGGCTCTGGATCAGCAACCACAAAATGTAAGGGATTTTCGATAGGGTTCTCTGTTGGTGATGTTGCAGATGGTGTGGTTGCAGAGGGAGGAACACCACGACTCACAACCATCTCACTAAGGATATCCAAAGGAGCAAATTGATTCTCAGCCATTTGTATCTGTAGAAGAACGATTGAAATCAATTCAAAGATTTAGTGTGAAGGATTTGCACAGAGAGTTCGATTGAGAGAGATATTTGAAGAGTAGGATGTGGAATGATAAAGTAATCTCAGAGTAAATGCTTTCAACTTAAATAGATAATGTACGGTAAAAAAAATAATTGTCGTAGTCCCGTAACAAACACTCCCAACGCCAATGGTAAAATTTCTGAAAATCACCTGAACCTGCAATCGCAATTATGCCCCTAAGGCAAACGGTCACATTGATTCAATCCGGTGTTTACAGCATTTCAGGAGGTTTATCGAAATAAAACCCACACCGATTGTAACACATTGACACAAGCAATCAGTTAAATTCAAAAATTTGAGTGATTAGGGTTTTCATCAATTGTTATAGGTCAAATACTGATATGTCACTGTCCATGATTAATTCACAAGACAAAAATCAATATGCATGTCCAAAATATGCCTCCAATATGATTAATTATCGAAATGTCAGGCAGCGTATAAATTATGATGTGTCTGATCTCGGTGTTGGAAACACCTCCTAGCAACACTACTGAGTTTTAGTCAATCTTTCAAAAAAAAACAATTTCTTTTGATTCAGAACTGGTAGCTCGCACACTAGAAGAACGGTCTTCGATGGGCTCCCCTAGGTAGCTTTTTCCAACACAGTTTTTACTTAGAAGTGGTAGCTCCCACACTAGAAGAACGGTCTTCAATGGACTCCTCTAGGTAGATTTTTTCATTTTCTTCTATATTTTTTTTATTTATTTATTTACCTATTTTCTGTTTTTTCCTCATGCTCACATTTTCCAAGTCACTTTTCACATTGAATAAAATCACGATTTCTGTGAACATCCTCAGCTACTCGATGGCTTGGATTGAACATAATTCTCTCCTCAATTTTTTGATTGGAAGTATGAACACTCAGAGGTACCTTTTATAAATTGCCTTTACTGTTCAGATTTTACACAGATAAATAAGATGGTTATGTTTATGCAGTATGCCTAGCATCCTAAAAATAGACATGCAAAAATGGTGTTGTCACCGGTGTAAGCAACCAGTGACAACATGTGTGTGTCATTATTGTACGCACATGCTGAGAGACTTCCGAAGATTGGAAAATCTCTCAAAATCCAACAGTTTTGTGAATATATCAGCCAATTGATTCTCAGTTCTAAAATATTGCAGTCGAATTATACCTTTTTCAATCAAATCTTGAATAAAGTGATGTCTTGTTCGAGAGTGTTGAGTAGGATTCTTAGAAATGTCTATAGCACTGGAGTTGTCACAATATACCATCATTATGTCACTGTGAAAACCATAATGCTCAATCATTTGGTTCATCCAGACAAGTTGCGATCAACAACTAGCAGCTGCTACATATTCAGACTCAGCTGTGGACAGGGATACACAATTTTTTTTTACTGTACCAAGACACAAGGTTGTTCCCTAAGTAAAAACACCTACCCGATGTGCTCTTCCTAACATATAGGTCTCCAGCCCAGTCAGCATCTGAAAATCCTACCAAGTTTGTGTTTGTTTCTTGTGTGTACCATAATCCTAACTCTAGTGTACCTGCAAGGTATCTAAGTATACGTTTCACAGCTTTTAGGTGTGAGATTTTTTGATTTGCTTGGTACCTAGCACACAAAAAGACACTGAACATAATATCGGGACGTGTAGCAGTTAAGTACAAAAGACCGTCGATGATGCTGCGATACATGGTGTTGTAACACCGTTGGCAACATCATCTTTAGACAATTTTTCACTTGACTCCATGGGAGTTTTCATATGCTTAGAACTATTATTTGAAAACTTTTTAATCAGATTCTCAGCATATTTAGATTAACACGGAAATATACCATCATGCAATTGTTTAACTGGCAATCCAAGGAAGAAATTTAACTTTCCTACCATACTCATTTAAAAATTGTGGTGACATACATTCAAAAAAGTTATCAACAAGCTTCTGTGATGAAGCACCAAATATAATGTCATCCACATAGATTTGACAAATCAGAGTATCATGATTCAATGTTTGAATAAAAAGGGTTCTATCAACCTCACCTCGTTTAAAGCCCAAGTTGATCAAGTAATCAGCCAACCTACCATACCATGCTCGTGGAGCCTGTCTCAATCCATATAGAGCCTTCTTCAGCTTGTAGACGTGGTCCATGTGATGAGGATCTTCAAATCCTTTAGGTTGGCTAACATATGCTTCCTCATTCAAAATTCCATTCAAAAAGGTACTTTTTACCTGCATTTGATACGCATATGGCATGCAACAGCAAGCAAGAGTTGGACTGACTCAATTTTAGTTACAGAAGCGAAGGTTTCATCAAAATCCACCATCTCAACCTACGTATACCCTTGAGCTACCAACCGAGCCTTGTTTCGAACAATGTTACCAGATTCATCTGTTTTATTTTTGAAAATCCATTTTTTTCCAATAACATTAGTATTCGATGGTCTAGGAAACAAATCTGATACATCATTGCGCACAAATTTTTCAAGTTCTTCATGCATTGCATTGACCCACAATTCATCTTTTAATGCATCAGTAATGTTCTTGGGTTCAATTTGAGACACGAAACAAAAGTGACTAACCTGTGAAAATGTGGAACTCATACAGACCAATCTAATAATTTTGCGGTATTCTAGTTTTTCTTTCTTCCTTGTCTGAACGTCATCATGTATCTCACCAATGATCTGTGATGATGGATGAATTTTTCTTAATCTTGCTGGGTATGTCCTTCCTTTCATTATTAACTCCATCATCATTGTTTTCATCTTCTAGTGTTTTTGTTGGTGTTTTGATGGGTGTTGCCTCGCTGGTCTCAACACCAGACCCAACACCGCTTTTGATTAGTGACTCACTTACATCTAGCAGTCCTTCAATATTATCCTCCTTGGTTTTTCCTGTTAGATCAGCAAAATCATCAAACACAACATTAATTTATTCAGTAGTTTTCCTAGTTCTCAAGTTGTCAGAGAAACAGGCACTTATCACTTTTGGAATCAAATTTAGCAAGATGATCTCGATAATTTAAAACAAAGCAAATGCAGCCAAAGATATGAAAGTATTTTAGATTTGGTTTCTTCCCTATGATGATTCATAGGAAGTCATAAGTGATCCACTCCTTAAAAATAAACGATTGGAAATGTGACATGTTGTATTTAAGGCTTCGGCCCAAAAACGTTTTGACACATTCTTTGAACTCAGCATAACCCGAGCCATTTCTTGAAGTTGATTCTTCCTTTCAGCTGTTCCATTTTGTTGAGGGGTTTTTGGAGCTTAAAATTAACGAGTGATTCCTTTCTTTTCACACAAGTAAAATGTGAATTTTCGAACTCCTTACCATGATCAGTCCTTATTTTAACCACCCTTACATCATGCAAATTTGTTATTCTAGCATACAACTTCTTAAAGACATCAAAAGTGTAATATATTTCTCTAAGAAAACTTACCCAAGTAAAACGGGAAAAATCATCAACACATACAAATGAGTAATTCTTACCACCGAAGCTCTGAACATCCATTGGACCCATTAGATCCATGTGTAAAAGTTCAAGGCATCGTTTTGTCCCAAAGTGTTGCAACACCGGGTGCGCAACACGAGTTTGTTTACCTTTCTGACAAAGTCCACAAACATAAGCATCACCAGAACTTAAATTGGGTATACCTCTCACAACATCAAAATTACACAGATTCTTCAAGGTCTTGAAGCTCACATGTCCCATTTTTTTATGTCAGAGATCAAGATCACTTACCTTGGCATTGTGGCAGTTATCACCTTCTCCTAGTTGGTAGCAATTCTCAGCAGATCTACCACCTGACATTACACAAACATTGGCATCATTATAAACTTCACAATTATTTTTGTTGAATCTAACATGTAAGTCATCATAATGGAGTTGACTTATGCTTATTAGGTTTGTGTTAAGTCCTTCAACATGTAAAACATTTTGGAGTTTAGGAAGCCCATTAACATTCAGGGTTCCTTTGCCTACAATTCTTCCTTTGGCACCACCACCATAGGTTACACACCCACTTTTTACTTCAACATAATCCATTAGGTGTTCTTTAAATCCGGTCATGTGGATTGAGCACCCACTGTCAAAGTACCATGCATCTGCAATGTTAGTTTTCAAAGAAGTATAAATGACATTGCATCGAATAACAGTTTTGGGTACCCATATTTTCCTTGTTGAAGATTTCTTGACTGCGGTGCTGTGCTTGATGTTGTGCAACACCTTTTGCAACACCCAATTTGATTGCCAATTCAGGTAGTCATCTTTGAGTTTGTAGCAGAAGGGTCTGATGGGTCTAGACTTATGGCAGTAGTGGCGGATAAAATGTCGCTTTCTTTGCTTTGGTTTTGAGGTTGACACTGGCTTCTTGAATTGAGACATCTTCACTGGAGAGTGAACTTTTGAAGGTGAGGAAGAAGAACTGATTTTTTTCGGCTTTTGTTCAGAGGCCGGCTTTGATATTGACCGAGTCTCCATAGGAATGTTCACTGTTAATGTAACGCCCCGAATATTTAAGGTCCACGCGAACCACATGCATACGAGTTATTAAATTCTTCGTGTATTTTAAATGTTTTTAATTGCATAAATTAATTATGTTGTGCATTTTGACATGTTTAAAATATATTTTCTACATTATTGCATTAAAATGTATTTTTAAAGATGATTCGAGTTGCGATCGAGGAACGGAGACCGAGGGCTGAAAAATAGAAAATATTTTTATTAAATAATTATTTTAATTATTTAAAATATCGTTGATGGTTTTTCATATTTTTGAAAATAAGGGGTTTTGAGGTGATTTTATACACTAAGACATAAATTTTATCGGTGTTGGTTTTTTTTTAACAAAAATACAAACTTTTTGGCAATCCGGCTAATAAATTTACAAACTTATTTTACCAAAATTATTTTAATATTTTAATTAAATTCTAATTAAAACTAATGGGCCTAATTGGTAGGCTTATTAGGCTTAAGCCTTGATTAGTAAATTAATTAGTATATAATATATGAAACTCTCCCCATTATCCCCAAAATTCCCACGCCTCTTTCTGAATTTTCTCTCTTCAAAAACACTTCCAAACACACGACAACTCACACGTGAATTTGAAGAAAAAAAATTGGGAAATGCTTCAAGGAATATCAAGCATAGGCCCTTCTCGCCATCGTTCTTCGTCGTCAACGTTTATTCGTGCGTTCAAAACACAAAGGCAGTCATATTATTATTTCACTCATCATCACACCATATTATATATTTATGTTTGAAATTGCATGAAAAACAAGATGCACTTCTATTATTTTCGTTTTTGTGCTTCATCATGAATTTGAAAGCTTGTTAATTGATTCAAAAACATGTTCAATATGTTAAAAAGGGGCTGCCATGATTAAGATAGGGTTAAGGGATGTTTTTACATGTTTTATCGAGTTCCAAATCCCCCCAATAGGCTGCTCATTTGAATAAAGCAAGCTGGGAACACGTTTCTGCCATAAGTGATCTTAGGGGCTCGCTTGATGGGGAGTAAAGGCTTGGCTTGGCTGGGGCTAAACCAGGGCAAGCTAGGGACTGTCATGGGTCAAGGGAAGAGTCCTAGCCACGCTATGGGGAGGAGTCCTAGCACCCGAGAATTTCAGCAAGAGGTGTGCGTAGGTTCAGCTACAACGCAGGGAAGGAAGAGGCTTGGCTGAGGGCTTGGGGCTGGGATAGACTAGGTCCTTAGGGTCCTAAGAGGGTGCACAAGGGTCTGGGCAGGGGCTGGTGCGGCTTGGGTGGCTGCTGGCTCGAGAGAAAGCATGAGAGCGTGAGTTAGCTAGCATACTGGTGCGCAGGGTGTGTTCCTGATCCAGGAGCTTCGCTGCTAGGTTCCAGGGCTTGGGCTTGTCTGGGCAGGGTCTTGGCGTGGTCTAGGGTAAGTTAGTGTCATGGTGTTTCGGTGCTGGAAGAGCCCTAGGCTAGCTAGGAGTCCTAATACAACTTGAACACCTCACACACACATATGCAGATTTCGGGTCAAGTTCCAAGAGGTTTTTGAGCGTTCCAGTGATGGTGTTTTGGGCTGGGCTTGGTCAAGAGGGTCCGTAGGTGGGTTGGCTAGGTTTTGACTCAAGGTGGCTCGGGCGTGGCTCGAGTAAATTGGGAGATGGCTCGGTGTGTTCGTTAAGGTGTCAATTTCGAGATTTTAAGAACAAAAATAGAATCCATGGGTCCACGGGGGTGGCTCATGACTTGGAAGGGTAGAATAAATAATAAAAATGTTATTTTTAACATTTGGGGTCAAAATAATGAGTTTTGGATTTATTCGGGATTTAATCGCCGCACGAAACGTTAATTAACGAATTAATTGAAACGCCTAGTTTTAGGCTTTATAAAATTATGAAAAAATAGGTTTAAGCTTAAATAATTATTATAAGTCTAAGTTTATAATTTGGGAATTTTATTAAGTTTTAATTTAATTCGGGATTAAAACGCATTAATACGTCATATTTAAAGATTAATTTAAAAGTCGTCGAATTAAGCTAAATAAAAATACGAGAAAATTCATGTAAGCTTCAATAATTATTTGGGACATGTTGGAGTCAAAAAAATTAAGAAAAAGTCGAAAACGTAAAATTATACGTCCAGGAGTAAATGTGTCTTTTTACACCTAAAAATTAGTAAACGTCATGGCAGTGTCCTAAATGCTATTTTACATGCTAAATATGATTATTTCAATGATTTGGATGTTTATGAATTTTTATATGTTAAATCATGATATTTAAATGTTCCGGGATTTTAATGGATTAATTATTGGACATTTAAAAGATATGTTGCATGCTTGGTTTAAAAAATAAAAACGATAATATATGCATGATTTTTGTAAGTGATGATAACATGTTGAAGGATGTGAAAGGATTGTGACTAACACGATGATATGTTTGAGATATCGTGAGGGTTATGGACCCAGTGGGAGCCCGACGATCGTATTTTCTTGGATACAGATATGTATATGTATACGATGATATGTTAGCACGTAATGTCAAGGCCCAGTTGATCGGTGAGAGTGTCGCTGGTGTCCCCGCCGCCCAGTACTGTGGTGACATGTAGATGGATCCATCGCCCAACACGTATATGAAAGTCACAATCAACGATCTGAATTCAACAAACACGTATATGAACATGAATATGTATATATTTATGATAGTACGAAAATGTTTATGATTTTACATGTTTATGAAAATGGTCAAGTTTAAAGTTTATGCATTATCATGAAAACGTTATTTTAAGTACAAGTATTTTTTACTGTTGCATGTGATCTGTATTATGTATTACTTGTTATCAAGAATATGACATGTTGAGTCTTTAGACTCACTAGGTGTGTATGATGCAAGTGAGTATGATAATAATGTTGAGGGAGGCTTGGATGCCTAATCGGACTTGACTGGAGGTGCACATAACCCGAGGACCAGCGCTTCACTTTTCCGCATTTAATGTTTATGTTTTACGTTAAAGATTTTACTACTATTTTTACTTATGCTTTTGAGAGATTTTGAGAGGTTTAGTATGAACTACACTTTTTAACTTTATTGCTTTTTAGGTTTGATAAAATGTTAGTTTGTTTGACAATTCGACTTTTTCCTTAAAATTTGAAGTACTAGTTGGTTGGTTTCATTTCAAAATGGTGCAGAAATATTTTATGTATATGTGTATGTGGTGGCTGAAATTTTATGAGGGTGTTTAAAAAAAAAATTTGTAGTACTTTTTAAGCAAACGTATAAGAAGACGTTTCAGTCAAGGGGACAGTACAGTCTTCATTTCCCTTTACAAACAAAGTAGATTTTGATTTCAACATATCCAAGGCCAATTCTGCCGTCCTTTCCCATAGTTAGCATTGAGTCAAGTTTTGATGAACTTGAGTTGAATTTAGCAAGAGTCTTTGAAGCCTTCTCAAGATCATCCTTGAATTTGCATAATTCGAGGTCTTTCCTACTCAACAAGACTTCAAGATGAGACAAACTTCTCTTTTATTCATTGTCTTCTTTTGAAAGTATAGAGTTTATCTCATTTCTTTTGAGCCAATCATCATAAAGTTATTCGTACATCATCTGGACAATCTCCATAGTAAGCTCTTCTTGTTCAGATCCCTAGAGATCGTCAAGTTCGGGGTTTCCAAGAGATTTTGCAATTATAAATAGTGTTTTTGAAGTGGTGTTGCGGGCTGGTGTTGCAACACCTGTGGCAACACCAAGTGGATTGACTTGCAGTTGCATGTACTCTTCAAAATAGCAGACAGAGAGGTAAACTCATCTCCTTTAATGGATTCAAGTTCTTCATCAGAATCTTCATCACTCAAGGAAATTTCCATGCTTTTATTTTCGCAAATTCGATTAGCACACTCATTTGCATAATGCCCATATCCGGAAGACTCTTTGCGTTGTACGGAATCCAATCTTTTAGTTTCTGATCGAGCCATCACTTCATTCCTTGGCTAAAAATTTCCTTGAGTAGGGGTTGACACTTTATTCCTCTCAAAAAAGACAAAAGTTGCTTTCGGTGTTGACACGCTTTTCTTCTTGTCTCTCATTCTCTTCAAGTAATCACTCAACTTCTTGGTAATCAATGAGATTGACTCCTCACCGAGATCAGATTCATTTGCTTCTTGAATGAGATTATTGACAGAGTCATCAGTAGCTTGTACTGCAATAGATTTTCCTTTATCTCGCTTCTAAATATCCAGGTTCATCTCAAAAGTTCTGAGAGAGCTCATCAATTCTTCCAGATTTAGAGTAGACGTGTCCTTTGATTCGTCAATGGCACAAATCTTATTGTTAAAGTGCTCAGGAAGAGATTTTAGTACCATACTGACAAGTCTTTCATTAGACATGGGATCACCGAGGCTAAAAGATTCATTGGCAATATCTCGGAGTCTCCGATCATATTCAACAATCGTCTCATTGTCCTCCATCCTCAGACTCACAAATTTTGAGGTTAGCATTCTTAGTTTGGTTCTGCGAGCACTTTCAGATCATTCGCAGTGCTTTTGGAGAATGTCCAATTCTTCTTTAGTAGATATGCTGTTTTTGATGAGGCCGAACATGTTGACATCAACCGAAGTAAAGATGACATTTAGTGCCTTAGAGTTGAAGTTCAAGGTTTGAACTTCATCATTTGTCCAAGAATTCTCAGGCTTGACTCGGTTGTCACCATTAGCATCAACAATTGTAGGAGGTGACCAATCATCTAGAACCCGTTGTCAAGCTCTTTCCTCAATGGATTTTATGAACATCCTCATCTTGACATTCCAAAACGCATAATTCGATCCTTCCAAAATCGGTGGTCAAAGGCAGCACTAGAATTCAATGGATCCATCAAGCTATTAGTATAATTCCTGTAAAAGCAACAAAAGACCAGAATCAATCACTTAGTGTATCAAGCGTTGGCTCTGATACCACTTGAAGCAACAGTTGATTATAAACATACATGAAATAAGTAAAATGTGTGTATCAGAATTTAGTGTTGTGCTCGGGTGTTGTCAACACTGGCACACAACATGCAGCGAAAATTAATTATTACCACACAAATATAGCTTTAATAAATAAACACCAGATTTAAATTATGCACAAGTACTAATACTTAGTACTAATACTTGTGCGATGCCTCATGGCAAAAAATTCAATAGAAAATTATGTAAATCGTTTACACAAAACAATACTAGTGAAAATATCAAAACTAAATTCCTTGATACTCCAAGGAATTAAAATATGATTCAACAACACAAATCAAATCTAGAAGCATAAACAAAAAAAACAAGTATTTCTTAAGACCTAAAAAATGACTCTTCGATCAACTCTCTACGTCGGTGTTGTTCTTCTTGTGTTGGCAACACCAATCAGCAACACGAAACGTATGTGAATCAATCACACAAAGTCTTCACTCGAAAATCACTAATACTGAACTTGTGCAAGTTCAGCAAATCCTCCAGCCGTTGCTTAGTAATCTCTCGAAAACTCCGTCGCGTCTGTGTTCTCTCGAAGTATTCCACCCGTATATACCTTTTTATTTTTCCTTAATATCTTTCCATAGATACTTAAATCCTACAAACAAGGAAAACCAAGGGTTTATTAAGAATCAAAACTCTATTTTAAACTAAGATGTTATATCTTAGAGATAAGTTTCTAAATTAAATTATGTGGAATAAATTCCAAGAATAAAATTATCTAGGAATAAATCTTATCATCTAATCAAATTAAATTAGTCTAGAAATGCAAAATTCTAAAATTTCTATTTAGATATAATATAGATTAAATAGAAATAAAATATTCCTTTCATGGATAAACTACGCTTGTAATGTCCAAAAACTAGTACACGTAAACCCGATGCATGTTTAAAATTATATAATTAAATATTTAAGCATTTAATGATTAAATTTAATTTATTAGGTGAAATAAAGACATTAAGTATTTTAATTAGAAAAATTCGAAAATAAGAGATTTAAATACGTCAACTCGAAATACAATATTTTAATAATTATTTTTTATGACTTAATTAATTATATTAGTTAGTATTTAATTATGGGTCGAATTTAGGATTCGTAGAACTCTTAATTTGGTAAATTTTAAAAGTAGGAGGGAATAATTAGTAATTTAAAAACTTGATTAATTAACCTAATTACATAGCTGTTATTTTATTTAAATAAGAGTTAGAGTCCTACCCAAACTTCATTTTAAACCCACGCAACACACACAACACACACACACTTGGCCGAGAATTTCATGAAGGCTAGGGCTTTGGTTTTTCAATTTTCTCCTAGCAGCAACATAAGGCGATCATCACACAATGTTTCTTGATAAATTTAGTCTCTTTTCAAATCATAAAACGCAACAAACCGTCTCTGTTCGGTCTCCGTTCTACCCCGCGCGTTCATTTTTAGATATTTCATACATTTTAAAGCAAATATATGTCTACATGTCGATCATGTTATATGTTGTATTTTGATACAAATTATGCATGAAAACATATTGGTTTAATTATATGTATGTTAGAACGTTATTAAAAGTCCTTTTGATATATAATATGCATGAACTTCTTTGTTCTCATTGTATTGTCATTTCTCCAATGCCTACTGAGATTACTTTGGTGTGCAGGTGAAAGTGGAAGATATTGATGCTTATGCCCCAAAGGACTTGCTAATTGTCACAACTGGTTCATCAAGTGGGTTACTGCTGACATTATGCTTGGGTTAATTCCTATGCTTCATTCCATATTGTGAAACCAGTGTTTGATTTATTATTCTTGAGGCTGAACCACGTGCTGCGCTGAATCTTGCATCATCTTAATTATCTTTTGGGTATTCAATCAATTTCGTCAAATAATGTAAAGTTTTTTGTTTTTTCCACTTTGAGAATGGGATATGGCCTTCTACATTCACACAATATAATTCTTAATCCTTTAGTGACTTTGCCACAATTTTGGTTTGGATTCGTAACTCAATGTTCCTTGATGCCTTCTCGATACATTAATGTAACTTTCAACACAAAAAAAAATTGTACTATGCTGATATAATTATTTCATTTGTTTTTGGTAGTTTGTTTTGAGGTATGAGTTTTGTGGGCTTTTGCATTTACCAAATGTTAGACAACTAAATACCTCATGTAATTTTACACTGATTTTGTCAAATTTGATTTGGATCTAGAATATAATGTTGTCATTTAGTATTTTTTTTTATTTAAGCTTCCAAAATAGGGTCAGTAATCTTTATTTCTTCTTTTTTGTGCTATACTGCTATAACTGAGGTATATATTTAGATAAGCAATGCTAATGGTTGTACTGTATGTACGGCACATATTTTTTCAAGTCGAAGTTTCCTCTTACAAATGGATATATATTTACATAAGCAATGCATGTTTTTCTTCTTTTGCTTTCACTTTGATATTTTACATTTTGTATATTTTTGGAAAGTGTAGCACATGGCATCCGTGTATCATTTAGTTCAAACAATAGCACTGCTCGCTGTTCCTATCACTAAGTATCCCACCATTGTGAGTTCCCTTTCATTTTATTGTCTTGAATTCAATTTCTAATACTTTTTTGCTTCCATTGACTTTTTTTAAAAAAAATTGTTATAGTTTGGAGCCTTTTTGACTACTGGAATCTTGGGATTTTCTGGGGTGGTTTACTTTGTTACATTATCATTGGCAACTCAATTTTCATTACTGCACTGTGCTTGCGTTGTGCTTAAAATATAGGTTCTGTAGAAAATATAATTTTGGATGGCTCTGTATGTGATTGTTTAGAACACAATTGCAGTGTTCAGCTTATTTTTGTTCTGAAACACTGAATATTCTACTATGTTTCACGGAAGGAAAACTCCCATTCATGGTCTTTTTGAGCTGTTAATGCGTATTCCAGCATCATTAATGTTCACTTGGTATGGATCATAAGGCTTTCTTTTGTGACAAATTTGGGAAGCATTTAATATGCTTCCATTCTCGGGATGAGTGAGTGCGTTTGGATTCTTGGGCAGTACTGGGTTGTTCATGATGAGGGATTATTGATCACTGATGATATGTTTATAGTTTTGTTTGTCATGTTATACGAGATATTGGGTTCTTGAAATTTTTTTTTATCGTACCATTTTTCAGTTTAGATATGTGGTCGTCACTATTGAAATGTGTGGTGATGAAAAGATATTTCTGGAAGCTGAAGTTTATATCTCTGTGATCTTGCATTTACCCTTTTCTGTTTTTGTTTTTTTTTGGATAGAGGTTTTTTTTTTTTTTGTTGGGAAATTTTCTTTTACTACACTATTGCATTTAACTAGAGAAAAATCCCTCTTCCAGGAGAATGTTTTTTTTTTTATGAACCAAGAATGTCCTTTTTCCATCATTTCTAAAGTTGAAAATTAGCTCAAATAGTCACCATTGTAATCAATATAGACATCCATATGATTCTTTGTTCCATCTGTGAACATTGTGATCAACCATTTATACAATCTCAATTTGACCATTTTGCAGTTGCTGGCCTCTCTCTTCCTCAAAAATATTACTGCCTTAGAAATTTGCTGCAAATTACTATGCTTAAGGAATTATAGAAAGCAAATTTCAATCTTGGACCATTTAGTGACCCTATTATGTATATTAATATATTTTGTTTTTGTAAAACCACTCTCTGTGTTTATCTCATAACGCTGCTTTTCCTGTTTCTACATGATTGGATCGTCTTTCCATAATAAAGCATTTAGGTTCCTTTTGAGGATGTAGAGTCACATACATATTGGAGAACGATTATTTTTTCCATTTTATTGGCATTGACGAAGACTCCATGGTAAGAAAAGTTGTTTCACATCAGAGACATGTTGGGGGCAAGTGTGTAATATTGTGGTAGAAAAAAAAGGTTTTTTGGTGTTGAAGAGGAGAGTAAAAAGGGAAAAAAATATGGTGTCCTCCTAAAACTAGCAGAGTTCCTATCTCAAAATCTGAACTTTTATCTGACACATTTGCATCTTTGCTTATCATACATATTTGAATCTTTGTTGCATACGATTTAAATTTGAAGATTCATACATGGTGAACACCGATGATGAGGCAGGAATCCGACCAATAGTGTCCATAAATAGCCAACGCCGCTGGCTTTTAAAGTTCTTTGAATTACAGTTTTAAACTTTATCTTAACATGAATTTACAAAATTATTATTTCCATTGTTCTATCTACTTAATTTGTTGATTTCTATTTCAACTAAATCAAAACATAGTTTGTCTATTCCGTAAATGATTTAATTCTGCTAGTATTGCTAGAATTTGTATTCTTCATTTTTGTCAAGTGATTTACTTACAATATTTTGGTTTTTTTTGGCAAATAAAAGTAGTTTGCCAATTTCTACTTTTTTTGCAATGTATTTAGCAAAATTTTAGCAGTAGTTTATATTTTGTTATTTCAATTTACTTTTATATAGAACTCTTAATAGATTGTTCTATTTATTTTGTATGTTTATGTTGTACTTGGGTATGATTCTATAAAATGAATATTTTCTTATTACGCTATAACAGAGAGGGTTTAACTTATGCATAAAATGTCTAAAGATAAATACAACTTTAATTGTTTTTTTATATGAATTTATTAGCTAAGATGATATTACGGTTTCAAAAGAATATTATTTTTTATGATCAAAACCTATATCATGTAAGGAAACAAATTGAGTTTGCCAGATTTATTTAAACTTTGAAATTCACTGCCTTTCATTATTCAAATACAAAATGTTTTGGTGTGATGATGGCTAAGTGTCATGAATGTATAATATATTAGTTTCATATATTTCATGACATACGCAACGCGTGTGCCTCGGTGGCTAGTATATATATATATTCGTAGAACTCTTAATTTGGTAAATTTTAAAAGTTGAAGGGTGTAGAACCCGTAACTTAGACTACATATAAGTCATGCATAATTCTAGTATTTAAATTAAAATGATTTTTATTGCATGAGTTTCTAAATTTGATTATTTTACGTAGTAGTTTAAATTTTTATCATTTCAGTTATTTCAGTGAGGCCGGACTAGAGTTGGAGTTTAGAGATAAAATTTTAGATTCAAGAAACTTTTCCGAAATTTATTTTAGCTAGCAAGTAAGTTAATTTAAGTTAAAAGGAGGTTTAGAGAATTATTTAAGCAACTTGAGTTGAGTAGGAAATTAAATTAAGGGGTTAATTCACTAAATTATTTAAAGGATAGATAAGGATTTAAAGAATTAAAAATTTACTAGTTAAACAACAATTCCCCTTCATTTTTATTGCTAAAATTCGGCCACCCTTAATGACTAGACAATTCCTTTGCCAACTCACCCTTTGACTCATTCTTTGTTGTTTTAGCATGCCAACCTTTTTAATTATTAATCACCCTTAATTAATTAATTAGTAACCAACATCCTAGCCTTGTAAAACATGTAGGATTCGGTCATTTGCATCTAACAAAACACCCAACAAATATTTGATATCAAACCAAAATTCAAAATTCAAAAAGAGTAGACTTGGTCTTGCATTTTTCCCTATATTTTGCACCCATCTCCCTCATTCCCCTAACCACCATTTCTTTCCCTCCCCATCACCCAAATCTGAGAGAAATTAAGAGCTAAAAATCATGAGGTCCTAGGGGAAAAACAAGAGAGAAAAATTGAGTGAAGAACAAGGTAGCAAGAACACTCCACCTCCTCCGCGCCGAATCGTTTCATTCTTTAGTTTTTCTTTCAAACGAAACCAGGCATGCATATATTCTTCCTTGACTCTTCAATCAAGTCATACTATCATTATTTTTATGATTTATGATCATCATTTCATGCATGAACCGAAATACATCAAGAAATTTCAGAAAATGCAACATGCAGAATTTTTCGGTTTTCTCTTGTGCTTCACGGGTTGCTTTGTTTTGTGGGTTTCAGGTATTGGTTCGATTCCAGGCTCCCAAGGCGACATCTAGACATGTAATAGGATGTATTAGGATCACTTTGGTCCATTCATTCGAGCCCCACACCCACTGGAAACAAGAAATGACAGCAGCTTCCCATTCTTGCCATATTGAGTTTCGATTTTCTCATGTTGCTGTCAAAGGGAAATGAATCTGATCTTGGCTGCCCTAAGGGCTTATAGCCATGGTTGGATCACTTCCCTAGCATGTCTAAGACGTGACTAAGTCGCCCTTTTGGTGGCTCGGTCCATGGTTACTCGGTTTTCAACTAAAACATCAAGAACAGCCCTTATCCCATTTCGGCCCTTCATTTTTACAGCATGTGTAATTTTGGTTTGGTGGATGGTGTGGATCTTGGTTGGCCTATGGTCCTTAGCCATGGTTCATACCATGCCCCTAGATGTCTAGATCGTGCCATGGTCAATCAAATGGCCACTGGAATGACACGAGACAACAAACAAAGTGGTACACCCCACACACGCAAGGGTGCTTCTCGGGTGAGAGTTTCGGCGAGTTTCTGGTGTGATGCGAATTGTGGCTGGCCTAGGGCCCTTAGCCATGGTTCGAATCATTCCTTGGTATGTTGGTAAGAGGTTCTGGTCGGTGGTTCAAGCCCCAATGGCCATTAGCCTCGCAAATGACGCAAGGAAACCAAAGCACAGTTGCTGTATTTCTGGACAGCAACTTGCTGTGACGGTTCAGTGGCTCGTTCGAGTTCTCGGTTGGCTTTTAGCCCATGGCCTTGGACTGGACAGTGCCTCATCGAGTTAGGAAGGTCATGTTTTTGACCGTTTGTGATTCGGATCATTTTTGAGGTCGTACGAGAATTTACGGTGCGATGTGCCAAATTGACTCTCGAAAGAGCGTTTCATGTTTTGGCCTCCATTCACCTAGATTTCGGCCCTCACCATTTTAGGAGCATTATTTGATCATTTTAGACGTATTTTAATCATGACTACATGATGGTTCAGTGTTGGTTCGGGTTGGCTCGGAGTCATGATTTAATACGAAGTCGGTAGGCGTAATTGTCACATTTTTTAAGGTTATTGTATAGTTTGGTCCCATAAATCTATTGCATATTTTTCATGGCATATTTAGGTTGCAGCGAGCCTGGGAGCGATCCAATCCAAGCAGTAAAATGGGTACAGGATATTTAATTCAGTTATTTAATTATATTACGTGCAAAAATACAAATTTTGAGATTTATGCGATATTGCTTGTGGTCACTTTACTATCATGCTTAAGTCCGGTCCCCAGTATCGGCCCGGTCACCAGTTACCGGTCAGTTCAGTTGTTTCACCCAGTACTGTGGCAGTAGTCTGATCAGACGTAAATCCGATCCCCAGTATCGGTCCGGTCACCAGTATCGGTCAGCTCAGTTCAGTTCAGTTCAGGGACCACTTGCGTAGACCATAATCTCACAGAAAATTATTATATGCTATTTCAGTACAGGGCTCCAAGGAGCAAACAGTTTCACTATGATTTTCAGTTCAGCTATGCACGTATTATAATTAATCATGACACGACATTTTACGATATGCCTCATGACATGAAATTTTACTCCCATGCAATTTTACTATATTTACTCGTTATTTACGATATATGCATGTTGAGTCTTTAGACTCACTAGACTTGATTGTTGTAGGTACTGATGATGTCGGGATCGAGGGCGGTGACCAGTGAGCTAGCTCGAGTCGGCAGTAGTGGCACCCGAGGACCTCAGTTTCAGCACTTGCCATTTTGATGCTCAAATATTTTATTAGTTATTGAATACTTTAACTTGTTATTTTGGCAAGTAATAATTTCTTCCGCTGCTGTTTTGAACGTTAAATATTTTATCAGTTTTTGGTATGAATGAGGCACTCCATTTATTCTAAAAGAAAAAAATTTAAATTTTCCGCAAATTTTCAAGTAAGGATTTTTAGGCCTCTACAAAGGGATTAATTAGTAATTTAAAAACTTGATTAATTAACCTAATTACCTAGCTATTATTTTATTTAAATAAGAGGTAGAGTCCTACCCAAACTTCATTAAAAACCCACGCAACACACACAACACACACACACTTGGCCGAGAATTTCTTGAAGGCTAGGGCTTTGGTTTTTCAATTTTCTCCTAGCAACAACATAGGGCGATCATCACACAATGTTTCTTGATAAATTTAGTCTTTTTTCAAATCATAAAACGCAACAAACCGTCTCTGTTCGGTCTCCGTTCTACCCCACGTTCATTTTTAGATATTTCGTACGCTTTAACGCAAATATATGTCTACACCTTTCTACTATGCATCGATCATGTTATGTGTTGTATTTTGATACAAATTATGCATGAAAACATATTGGTTTAATTATATGTATGTTAGAACGTTATTAAAAGTCGCTTTGATATATAATATGCATGATTTTCTTCGTTTTCTCGAGTTTTTAATCACTTTGTAACGCCCGAAAATCAGTCCAAGTAGACCGACCGCATGCATGAAAATTATCAAATTGCTAAAATATTTTAATTAAATGATTTTGGATGCATGAATGATATATTTTGAGTGACTAAATGATTAATTGTGTAATTTTGCTCGATTGCGTAATTTAAATATTTTCAGGCGAATATCAATGGTTGGCTGGAGACGGAGGACCGTAGACGATTAATGTAGAGCCCAAAATCAGTACACGCAAAATTCATGCATTTATTTAATTGTTAAATTATTTAATGAAGTTTAAAATGATTTATATCGATGCATGATCTATTTAATTGCATCATTTTAAATTATTTATGTGCATGTGATGCACATTAAAATATTTTCTTGAGTTTCATGTTTCAGGCGATTATTCGATGTGGGATCGAGGAAAAGAGACCAGCGATGATTTTGGCGATTTTTAAAATGTTTTTTTTTTTTTTAGGTTAGGATTAGGGCATTTTAAATTATTTATTAAGTTTCTAGCATTTTTAAAGCATAATTTAATTATTAGGTGGATTTATGATTTTTAAATTTTTAAAGGTTTGCCACTTGTACATTTTTATTTTTAATTAAGAGATTTTATTAAAGTTAAAAGTGGGTTAACATTTTCATTAACAATTTTAATTATTAATTAAACACTTTTCCCCCTAGTTACCCTCTAATTACATGCACACACCCACATTTACACACACATATACACGATACACACCAACTCATAACGCATTTGGCTTGTTTTATTTTTTTTGAGAGCAAAACCTAGGGTTCTATAAGCAAGAGCAGCCACCCCATCCCTCTCCAATTTTCTATCAAATTTCGTTGGGTTTCTTCAAAAAAATCGAGCCACAAATCGTTCCGGATCACCTTCGCATCTTCCCCGCTTCGGTGTCGTCGTTTCGGTAACGTTAAATAACAAAAGACATGTATATTCTTTCGTTTATGCATCGATCTCGTCATAGTATTGGTTTTTATGTTTATTATGCGTAAAAATATATGTATGTTGTAAAAAGTTTGAGAAAAAATTTGTTGGATCGGTTTTGAAACGATTTTAGATCTGAAAACTCGAAATTTGCTGTCATTTTAAATACTGCGATTTTTCGGTCAATTTTTTGGAAAAACTTTCAACATTAAAAATGTATAACTTTTGGATACCTTCGATTTGACAGTAAATTAAAAATATTTGGATAATAAATGAGTGAGTTATTAATGTTTTCGTGGGACTGCTCAAACTGCGTTTTTTTGAAAATGCGTTATTGATGTGTTCTTGAAGTTTTATTGTTGCAGGCTTCGTTGGGGATCGACGGGTGATCGTTGCTGCGTTTAAGTACATCGAGAATGATGTTGGGATAATTGTTGGTGTTTCGTTTCGTGTCGTTAGGCACTTGGTTGAATTAGAAGTCGTAGGAATTGATCTGGTGTCAAATGTCGTGTTCACGGATTGGGTTGCGTCGTTTGTGATGCGTAGTGTAACACCTCTGGCCGGTTTTAATAAAATAGCAGCGGAATTTAAAATTTTCTTTGAAGGGGGGGAAGGAAGGATTCAAAATACATTTTCAATATATAACCAAAAGTTTAAACACATGATCAATAAAATGATACAACAAAATACAAAATGTCATTTTGATCATGTATATCAAAATATCTTTCTTCCTTCCATCTTTCATACATATGACCTCGGCTCCAATCAACGTCCTGGCTCGTCGCTCTTATCTGCATCACATGAATAACTGAAATGAGTATAAAACTCAGCAAGTGGAACTCTTACATAGCAATGAATACATATAACATACTTTGTAAAACGTGGCTTTGAAAACATTAAAATACCATCAACTCTGAAACACGAATAACATAGCATAATATAACAATAACGATGGTATTTCTCTTTTCTCTGTTGGATTGATATCTATATAGTATCTCTGTCTCTGTGCCTCTATCCCATCGATATGAATCGATAACTCTGAGGGATATAAGCCTATGGTCGTTGATCAACTTATTGCATGCAATCTCTGACTATGTATCTATCAATCCAATAAAACATTTGAATTCTCTCTTTGGCATTAAAACAAACACTTTGAAGACTATCTTTTCTCTTGTATTCCCTTTGACATGGTTGAGACATAAAATGCCTCTAATATACAACAAGGTGTATTAATACATAGCATGAATCAAATGGAAGGGAATAACACTTTAAAACCATTGAAACACAATACATATATTATCATGTGAGCACAAGAAATGAAATTCCACTTACAACACTTGGAACCTTGAATCTACTCTCTTGGTACACAACCTACAACAATAAACCATAAACTTCACCATCAACATCTCAAAAATCATAAACCCATACCATAAACTTCAAAAAGCTAACACACTCTAAATACCCAAGACTTCTCCCAACACCGTAAACCAAGAAATAATCAAAGCCACAAGCTTACCTTAGCTCCTTGAACCCAAAATGAACCTGATCTCACTTCAAAATTCCAACAAGAAGCTTGAATCAAGAAATAAAAGAAAGAAAATGGAACCCTAGCTTCCCTTGAGCTGAAGAAATCGAGAATGAGGAGAGAAATGAGGGAAAAGTGAACCAACTCATGTATTTAAGCACTTAAATCCAAAAACACGACTTTACTGTTCACGCACCGCGGGTGCGCTATCCCTTGCACCGCGGGTGCGCTATGCCTTCGGCACCTCATCCAAAAATCTGAAACAGTAGACCGCGGGTGCGGTACCTATTCTACCGCGGGTGCGGTGTCTCTTCGGAAATTCCACAAATTCTGCAATAACGACCGCGGGTGCGCTGCACAGATAACCGCGGGTGCGGTCTGCTCTCGGCCAAAACAACTCTATGCAACAAAAATCGAATCGCAACGCTGATACAACACAACTACCCATCAACTAATATCAACAATACCACAAAACAATAATAACCAACAATACTATGACCCATAATCACAACTCTTAACATCTAAATCAAACTTAATCTTAACCAAATAATCCATAAACATACGAAATCTTAAACCGTACCGTTCACCAGGCTTGGATATTACAATCTCCCCTCCTTAGAGGAATTTCGTCCTCGAAATTGACGTCACTGCGCAAACAACTCAGGACACTTCTCTTTCATCTCATCCTCTGGTTCCCACGTGGCTTCTTCAATCAAATGATTCCTCCAAAGGACTTTAACAATGCCGATCTCTTTGTTCCTCAACACTTTAACTTTGCGATCCAGAATCTGGACCGGAATCTCTTGGTACGTCAAATTCGGCGTCAAATCCAATGGCTCGTGGCGAAGAACATGGGAAGGATTCGCAATATATTTCCTGAGCATAGAGACGTGAAAAACATTATGAACTCTGTCAAGATCTGGCGGTAGGGCTAACCTGTAAGCTCGATCACCAACTCTATCCAAGATCTCAAATGGGCCAATAAATCTCGGACTCAACTTTCCCTTCTTGCCAAACCGCATCACACCCTTAAGAGGTGCTATCTTCAAGAACACATGATCGCCAACCTCAAACTGCAATGGCCTACGACGCACATCGGCATAACTCTTCTGTCTCGACTGCGCTGTCTTCATTCTTTCTCGGATAACAGCAACAACATCAGCAGTCTGTTGGACTAACTCTGGACCCAGCATCTTCCTCTCACCAATCTCATCCCAATACAAGGGAGATCTACACTTCCTACCATAAAGTGCTTCATACGGTGCCATGCCAATTGTCGCTTGGTAGCTATTATTATACGTGAACTCAACAAGAGGCAATTTAGAATTCCAGCTACCAGGATAATCGATAGTACAAGCTCTGAGCATATCCTCTAAAATCTGAATAACTCTCTCTGATTGACCATCGCTCTGGGGGTGATATGCTGTACTAAATGCTAACCGTGTACCCATAGCTCTGTGCAAACTCTTCCAAAACTCTGAAGTAAATCTAGGATCACGATCAGACACGATCGACACAGGAACACCATGAAGTCTAACAATCTCTGCTATGTACTCTTCGGCATACTGGTTCATGGAATATGTCGTCTTGACTGGAAGAAAATGCGCTGACTTGGTCAATCGATCAACAATAACCCAAATAGAGTTAAAACCTTTCTGCGTTCTGGGAAGACCAGTCACGAAATCCATCGTAATGTGCTCCCATTTCCATTGAGGAATCGGCAATGATAACAATGTCCCAGCAGGTCTCTGGTGTTCGATCTTCACCTGCTGACAAGTTAGGCACTGAGAAATAAACATGGCAAAATCTTTCTTCATACCTGGCCACCAATAGAGTCTACGAAGATCCTGATACATCTTAGTGCTGCCTGGATGTATCGAGTATGGCGCTGTATGTGCCTCTGTCAAGACGTCTCGCCGAATATCATCACCAGCAGGAATGCAAATACGGCCTCTAAACGTCACCAAACCATCTCTATTCGTCGCGAACTCTGAATTACCTCTCTCCTCTGCTCTAGCTCTCAACTCTAACAACTGAACATCAATAGCCTGCTCTCTACGGATCCTGTCCGTCAATGTAGCCCGAATAACCAACGCTGAAAAACGAGCAATGGTTCCAGGAACCACCAAAGTTATCTCCTCTTACTGCAAATCTAACAACAAGGGCTGCTGAATCATAGAACTTAAAGAAGAACTCGACTTACGACTCAATGTGTAAGGTCCAAAATGTAGACGACGTAATCCAACGGCATGCGAATCTAGGAAATTATGAAAAATGAGTAATTAATTCATTTTAGTTGCTAATTAATTATATGACATAATTGTTTATATTCTATTTGAGATTTTATTGTCATCATGCATTAAATTGGTATTTTTAGGAATATTCAAGGGACGACCGAGAAACGGGGACCGAGGGCTAAAATGTAAAAGGATTTTTATTAAATAATTATTTTTAATTATTTAAATTGTGGTCGATGCTTTTAAATAATTTTTGAAAATATAGGGTTTTGAGGTGATTTTATACGCCGGGACGTAAATTTTATCGGTGTTGGTTTTTCTACTAAAAATCGAGCTTTTTAGCAATCCGGCTAATAAATTCCCATTTTTAATTAAAGAAAACTTTGTTATTATTTTATTTAAAATCCTAAATAGACTAATGGGCCTAATTTAATGGCTTATTAGGCCTAAAGTCTAGATTAAGGAGTAATTAGTATTTAAAGTAAAGAAATTGCAAAACCCTACACAATTCTAGACTCAAGTTTCGGCCACCCTTTTTTTTCCTCCAACCAAAACTCTCTCCCACACACTCCCACGACATCTTTATTATTTTCTGAAAACCTCACGGCACACTTGCACACAAATTTCAGAAGTAATTTTCGAAGCATCAAGGCAAGTTCAAGCCGTCGTCGCGTCCCGTTCTTCGTCGTCAAAGGATATTCGAGCGTAATCTACGCAAAGGCACACCCTAATCTCCTTTTCTCATCCATCATGCCATATTATTGTTTGAATTGTGTATGCATGAAATCATGTTTTTATTTTTTCAGAAAAGTCGAATGCAACATGATTGTCTTCGGGTCCTTGTAGTTTTTGTTGTTTAAAATACTTGTTCAATCATGCTAAAGGGGCTGCCATGATGCTATGATATGACTAAGCAAAGTTTCAAATAAAACTAAGTCACACACCCACACCCAAGTTCAGCAGAAAACCAAAGAAACAAAGAAACAGAAATCTGTTCACGGCTGCCTTGGGTTGGGGTGATCGGCTGCAGCAGTTGCTGTCTTCGCACGGCTGCTGTGGTTCAAGGGCTCGATGCGTGGGGCACGGGCTAGGTTAGGATGAGTCCTTAGGGTCCTAAGCAAGTGTTCTTGAGTTGGGTTTGGGTGGTAGGGCGTTGGCTGGGTCCACACGATCACACAACATAGAGTTCATGAATCACACAACTCTCGGCCAGAATAGGTGTTATTTGGGCTGCTTCGTTTTTCGGTTTTGGTTGGATATCTTGACAAACTTAGAGTCCAGTAGGGTACTTTGGCATGTTGGGAAAGTTTTGGTTTGACATGGCTCGGGAGTAACTCGTGAAAATTAAGAAATGGCTCGGGGTCGAAGTTTAGGTGCCAAATAGGGTTCTAAAAAAGAAGAAAAAATGGAAAACGGCTCACGGGGGTCGAGTCATGGTCCATAAGGGCTAAAATAATATAAAAAAACTAAATTTAGAATTTAGGAATTTTATATTAAAGTTTGGTATTTTTCGGGATTAAAACACCGTTAAAACAATTAAGAAAAGATAATTGAAAAAATCTAACTTTTAAGCCAAATAAAATTATGAAAAAATTCATATAAGCTTAAATAATTATTCGAGACATATTAGAGTCAGGAAATCAAGAAAAAAGTCGAAAACGTAAAATGTAGAGTCCAGGGGTAAAACGGTCTTTTTACACTGGGAAATTAGTAAAGGTCATGGCAGTGCCCGAAATGCTGTTTTCATGTTAAATATGGTATTTTAAAATGTTTATGAATTTCTCATGATTTAATTATGATTTTTAAATGTCTTAGAAATTTTTATGATTTAAAGAAGACATTTAAATACATGTTGCATGCTTGGTTTCAAAAAGGGAAAATGGTAAATGTTATTAATGATTTTATAAAGTGATGTGAATGAAAAACGTTGAAGGAAGTGAAGTGATTGTGACTAGTTCGTTAATGATGGCAATATCGTGAGGGTGATGGTCCCAGTGGGAGCCCGACGATCGTGTTTCCATTGTTACGAACATAGGATATGAGGATATGAGGATTAACGTAAGAATGAGAATATCGTGAGGGGAAAAGGCCCCAGAGGGAGCCCATTTATGGGAAAAGGCCTCAGAGGGAGCCCCGACGATCGTATTTCTATTCGATAATGCTTGGCCAGGGCCCAGTTGACCGGTGAGAGTGTCGCTGGTGTCCCCCGCCGCCCAGTACTGTGGTTACATGTAGATAGATCCATCGAATGTTGAGGATTGAGGATAGTCACAATTAACGATCTGAATTCAACTAAGGATAAAAGAAAATGTTTATGATCATGATTAAAGGATTTATGGCATGTTGAGGATAATGTTAAAGTTTATGCATGTCATGAAATGTTATTTTACTTTAAAGTATTTCCACTGTTGCATGTGATTTTATTATTTTACTACTCGTTATCAAGATTATGGCGTGTTGAGTCTTTAGACTCACTAGGTGTGATGGATGCAGGTGGTATTGAGGGAGGTCTTGATGAGTGATACTACTGGAGTGAAGGTGCACACAACCCGAGGACCGACGCTTCATTTTTCGCATAATGCTTTATGATTTAAATTAAAGATTTTAAGACTATTTATTTATGCTTTTGAGAGTTTTTGAGAGGCTTAGTATGAGCTATACCTTTTCAAACTTATTACTTTTAGATTTGGCAAAACAGTAGACGCTATTGCTTTATGACTATTTCACTTGAATTTTTAAATGCTAGGGGGTTGACGTTTATTTTAAAGAGGGCAAAATATTTTATAAAAATATTTTCATGTGTTAGTTTATTGGCCGAAAAAAAAAAAATTTTTCTAGTACTTGTAAAGCAATAAAAAGGGCAGACGTTACAGTTGGTATCAGAGCCGACCTCTCTTAGTACGGTATGGTTCGGGGACGAACCAAGCGGAAGCTGGTGGGCATGTGAGGCCCGGGGCCGAAGAGGGCGGGGGGTGATCGCCGGTGCCATCAGTTGCACGGACAATGAGCGGCTCCTGGCAGACTTCTAGGTGGAGGGAACATGAATGAACCGATCCCACACGGGAATGAGAGGGATTCCGAGACTGTTCAATGTAATGGACTGTACAGTTGAAGAGGGCTTAAAAGATTTGATTTGTACTACTCATATCACGAAGGTGCATCTTCTTTTCAGTAGCTCATCACATAAGAACTCCAAAGTTAAACGTGCTTGACTTGGGGCAATTTTGGGATGGGTTACCTCCTGGGAAGTTTCCCAGGGTGCGTGTGAGTGAGGACATAAGCACGCTGGAAAGACTCGTCTTGGTACAGTGAGGACAGTCGTCGAATCTGGGACGTTACAGTTGGTATCAGAGCAAAGGTCCTGTAAAGAGTTGTGCCACCAACAGTGCCAGAAAGATCAGTCGTCAAGCCTCAAGTTGTAAGTTTTACATGCTTTATGTGATTTAATATGTTATTACATGCATGACGATATGAATATTATGTTTACATTACCTGTTTATTAGCTTCTTGATTATTTATATTTGCATGCTTAAATTGTTAAATGGGATAGGCTAGGTCACATGATTAAAAACTTAGATTTAAATGCATGTTGGTTACGTTAAGAATTTGGAAAACGTTCAGATAAAATACCTCCTAGACGTGCCCCCGTTAATGGAAACCAAGCATAGAATAGCGTGAATCAACAAGGAAACGTACCACCACCACCACCACCAGGAGATCCTGCTACACGTGCATTAGAGGGTATGGCTCGTCTCTTCGAGCAACAGTTACAGCAGCAGCAGCAGCTACAGCTGCAGTTACAGCAGATGCAGCAGCAGCAACCACCTAGGCCACCATGCGACGTTTATGATCATTTCCGGAGGCTAGCGCCAAAGGAATTTTCTGGCACTACCGATCCTTTTGCTGCAGAGGGTTGGATCCGTTCCCTAGAAGTACACTTTCGTTATCTAGACATGGGAGATGCCGACCGGGTGAGGTGTACCACTTATCTGCTGAGGGATGACACTTCGTTATGGTGGGAAGGAGTAGAGCATGGTGTTGACCTTGCTACATTCACATGGGCGCAGTTCAAGACCAAATTTTATGAGAAGTACTTTACTGCGGATGTCCGGGGCCGGATTAAGAGGGAGTTTATGACTCTCCGTCAGGGAGACGTACCTGTTGCGGATTTTGTGAAGAAGTTTGATAGGGGATGCCACTTCGTACCCCTTATTGCTGGCGATGCGGAAGAAAAGATGAGGCACTTTATGGACGGCCTACGTCCTACCATTCGGGATAAGGTCATGATGATGCGTCCGGGGGATTATGCTACAGCAGTTACATTTGCATATCAGGCTGAGCAATCTTTGAGAGATATTGATTTCGAGTTACAGCGTAAGAGGCAACAGCATCAGAATAATAATCAGCCTAATAAGAAGCCATACACGGGTCCTCCTAGACCTCAAGGGCCTCAAAAGCCCCAAGGTCAAGTCAACAAGCGAGCACCGCCAAATCCACAGAATCCGGGAGCACCAAAGCCTGCTGAGAGGCAACCTTGCAAAAAGTGCAACCATACTCATCTTGGCAAATGTGAATGGGGAACTTATAAATGTTTTTACTGCAAGGAGGAGGGGCACATAGCCAAGGATTGTCCAAAGAGGAAAGCAGTTGCTACGGCCCGAGCTTATGTTATGAACGCTGAGGAAGCTGAGGGAGAGGCAGACACTACCCTCATCACAGGTAACCTAGTCATTTAACATTTTTATATTGCTTATTTATGCATGAAATGTTAAATTGGTTATTAGAATTGTTTGGGATCAAATTTCAACCTTGAATAAATTAGGTTGCATGTTCTACTTAGTTGGACTTAAGTGATGATTTTAGAAACCTTAGAGAAATGATTCGAATTTTGTGCCTTATTTTATGTGAAGGATGTTGTGATTCCAAATAAAAAGTTCTGGGGCCAAAATTAAAGAAAATCATAATTAAGGGGGAGATTCGAATTTTGGGGTTTAATTTGCAATTTTCGAAAAATCTAAGGGACTTAATGGCAAATATTCGAAATTTAAAGGACCTAAGTGCAATTTCCGAATTCTTAAGTATCAAAATGCAATTCTCAAGACATAAAGGACTTAATTGGAATTTCGAAATAAGTTATGGACTAAATTGCAATAATTTGAAAATTTTGGGTCAATAGTGCAAATTTCAAAAGTTAAGGGACTAAAGT
>NC_133322.1:12066837-12073352 GCF_012295235.1 Primulina huaijiensis
ATCGTAATGTGCTCCCATTTCCATTGAGGAATCGGCAATGATAACAATGTCCCAGCAGGTCTCTGGTGTTCGATCTTCACCTGCTGACAAGTTAGGCACTGAGAAATAAACATGGCAAAATCTTTCTTCATACCTGGCCACCAATAGAGTCTACGAAGATCCTGATACATCTTAGTGCTGCCTGGATGTATCGAGTATGGCGCTGTATGTGCCTCTGTCAAGACGTCTCGCCGAATATCATCACCAGCAGGAATGCAAATACGGCCTCTAAACGTCACCAAACCATCTCTATTCGTCGCGAACTCTGAATTACCTCTCTCCTCTGCTCTAGCTCTCAACTCTAACAACTGAACATCAATAGCCTGCTCTCTACGGATCCTGTCCGTCAATGTAGCCCGAATAACCAACGCTGAAAAACGAGCAATGGTTCCAGGAACCACCAAAGTTATCTCCTCTTACTGCAAATCTAACAACAAGGGCTGCTGAATCATAGAACTTAAAGAAGAACTCGACTTACGACTCAATGTGTAAGGTCCAAAATGTAGACGACGTAATCCAACGGCATGCGAATCTAGGAAATTATGAAAAATGAGTAATTAATTCATTTTAGTTGCTAATTAATTATATGACATAATTGTTTATATTCTATTTGAGATTTTATTGTCATCATGCATTAAATTGGTATTTTTAGGAATATTCAAGGGACGACCGAGAAACGGGGACCGAGGGCTAAAATGTAAAAGGATTTTTATTAAATAATTATTTTTAATTATTTAAATTGTGGTCGATGCTTTTAAATAATTTTTGAAAATATAGGGTTTTGAGGTGATTTTATACGCCGGGACGTAAATTTTATCGGTGTTGGTTTTTCTACTAAAAATCGAGCTTTTTAGCAATCCGGCTAATAAATTCCCATTTTTAATTAAAGAAAACTTTGTTATTATTTTATTTAAAATCCTAAATAGACTAATGGGCCTAATTTAATGGCTTATTAGGCCTAAAGTCTAGATTAAGGAGTAATTAGTATTTAAAGTAAAGAAATTGCAAAACCCTACACAATTCTAGACTCAAGTTTCGGCCACCCTTTTTTTTCCTCCAACCAAAACTCTCTCCCACACACTCCCACGGCAGCTTTATTATTTTCTGAAAACCTCACGGCACACTTGCACACAAATTTCAGAAGTAATTTTCGAAGCATCAAGGCAAGTTCAAGCCGTCGTCGCGTCCCGTTCTTCGTCGTCAAAGGATATTCGAGCGTAATCTACGCAAAGGCACACCCTAATCTCCTTTTCTCATCCATCATGCCATATTATTGTTTGAATTGGAGAAGAGTCCTTGCAAGCAAGGACTCTACCCGAGAAGCAGCTGCAGCAGTTGCTGTCTTCGCACGGCTGCTGTGGTTCAAGGGCTCGATGCGTGGGCCACGGGCTAGGTTAGGATGAGTCCTTAGGGTCCTAAGCAAGTGTTCGTGAGTTGGGTTTGGGTGGTAGGGCGTTGGCTGGGTCCACACGATCACACAACATAGAGTTCATGCATCACACAACTCTCGGCCAGAATAGGTGTTACTTGGGCTGCTTCGTTTTTCGGTTTTGGTTGGATATCTTGACAAACTTAGAGTCCAGTAGGGTACTTTGGCATGTTGGGCAAGTTTTGGTTCGACATGGCTCGGGAGTAACTCGTGAAAATTAAGAAATGGCTCGGGGTCGAAGTTTAGGTGCCAAATAGGGCTCTAAAAAAGAAGAAAAAATGGAAAACGGCTCACGGGGGTCGAGTCGTGGTCCATAAGGGCTAAAATAATATAAAAAAACTAAATTTAGAATTTAGGAATTTTATATTAAAGTTTGGTATTTGTCGGGATTAAAACACCGTTAAAACAATTAAGAAAAGATAATTGAAAAAGTATAAATTTTAAGCCAAATAAAATTATGAAAAAATTCATATAAGCTTAAATAATTATTCGGGACATATTAGAGTCAGGAAATGAAGAAAAAAGTCGAAAACGTAAAATGTCGAGTCCAGGGGTAAAACGGTCTTTTTACACTGGGAAATTAGTAAAGGTCATGGCAGTGCCCGAAATGTTGTTTTCATGTTAAATATGGTATTTTAAAATGTTTATGAATTTCTCATGATTTAATTATGATTTTTTAAATGTCTTAGAAATTTTTATGATTGAAAGAAGACATTTAAATACATGTTGCATGCTTAGTTTCAAAAAGGGAAAAGGGTAAATGTTATTAATGATTTTATAAAGTGATGTGAATGAAAAACGTTGAAGGAAGTGAAGTGATTGTGACTAGTTCGTTAATGATGGCAATATCGTGAGGGTGATGGTCCCAGTGGGAGCCCGACGATCGTGTTTCCATTGTTACGAACAGAGGATATGAGGATATGAGGATTAACGTAAGAATGGGAATATCGTGAGGGGAAAAGGCCCCAGAGGGAGCCCAATTATGGGAAAAGGCCTCAGAGGGAGCCCCGACGATCGTATTTCTATTCGATAATGCTTGGCCAGGGCCCAGTTGACCGGTGAGAGTGTCGCTGGTATCCCCCACCGCCCAGTACTGTGGTTACATGTAGATGGATCCATCGAATTTTGAGGATTGAGGATAGTCACAATTAATGATCTGAATTCAACTAAGGATAAAAGAAAATGTTTATGATCATGATTAAAGGATTTATGTCATGTTGAGGATAATGTTAAAGTTTATGCATGTCATCAAATGTTATTTTACTTAAAAGTATTTCCACTGTTGCATGTGATTTTATTATTATACTACTCGTTATCAAGATTATGGTGTGTTGAGTCTTTAGACTCACTAGGTGTGATGGATGCAGGTGGTATTGAGGGAGGTCTTGAGGAGTGATACTACTGGACTGAAGGTGCACACAACCCGAGGACCGGCGCTTCATTTTCCGCATTATGCTTTATGATTTAAATTAAAGATTTTAAGACTATTTATTTATGCTTTTGAGAGTTTTTGAGAGGCTTAGTATGAGCTATACCTTTTCAAACTTATTACTTTTAGATTTGGAAAAACAGTAGACGCTATTGCTTTATGACTATTTCACTTGAATTTTTAAATGCTAGGGGGTTGACGTTTATTTTAAAGAGGGCAAAATATTTTATAAAAATATTTTCAAGTGTTAGTTTATTGGCCGAGAAAAAAAATTTTTCTAGTACTTGTAAAGCAATAAAAAGGGCAGACGTTACACAATGCATCCGCTACAACATTCGCCTTCCCTGGGTTGTAACTAATAGTCACATCATAATCTTTGACAAGCTCTAACCACCGTCTCTGTCGCATATTAAGTTCTTTCTGTGAAAACAAATACTTTAAACTCTTGTGGTCTGTGAAAATTTCCCACTTTTCGCCATATAAATAATGTCTCCAGATTTTCAAGGCGAAAACCACAGCTGCCGGCTACAAATCATGCGTAGGATAATTCTTCTCGTAATCCTTCAACTGGCGAGAAGCATAGGTTATTACTTTACCTCGTTGCATCAGCACTGCACCAAGGCCCTTCTTCGATGCATCTGTATAAACAACAAAATCCTCTGAACCACTGGGCAAAGCAAGTACTGGAGCTGTCGTCAACTTATCTTTCAAATCTTGAAACCCACTCTGGCAATCATTGGACCACTCAAACTTCACAGTCTTCCTCGTCAGATTAGTTAACGGCAGGGCAATCTTGGAAAAGTCTGAAATAAAACGACGATAATAACCCGCCAAACCAAGAAAACTGCGTACCTCTTGTACAGTGGGAGGAATAGGCCACCTCTGTATCGCCTCTATTTCAACTGGATCAACAGCTATACCATCCTTCGAGACAACATGGCCTAAGAAAGAAATCTGATCCAACCAAAACTCACATTTCTTCAACTTAGCAAACAATATCTTCTCTCTCAGCAACTGAAGAACAACTCTGAGATGCTCTGAATGAAGCTCTCTGGTCTTTGAGTAAATCAAAATATCGTCGATAAAAACAATGACAAAGCTATCCAAATATGGCTTGAACACTCGGTTCATAAGATCCATGAAGACTGAAGGAGCATTGGTCAGACCAAAAGACATCACAAGAAATTCATAGTGACCGTACCTGGTCCGGAACGCCGTCTTAGGGATATCAGACTCCCTAACCTTCAACTGATAATAGCCAGATCGCAGATCAATCTTCGAAAACACTGTAGCCCCTTGCAATTGGTCAAAAATGTCATCTATCCTTGGCAACGGATACTTATTCTTAATCGTCACTTTGTTGATCTCTCTATAATCAATACACAGCCGCAACGACCCATCTTTCTTCTTGACAAAAAGAACCGGAGCTCCCCAAGGCGAAGAACTCGGCCGAATAAAACCTTTATCCAATAGATCCTGCAATTGCGTCTTCAACTCTTTCATCTCTGAAGGGGCCATTCTGTACGGAGCCTCAGAAATAGGAACCGTACCTGGAACTAAATCAATCACAAACTCTACATCTCTGTCCGGCGGTAAACCCAACACATCATCCTCAAATACATCAGAGAACTCTCTCACAACATCAATATCATCAAGATTCAACTTCACAATTCTATCCGTATCAACAATCGAAGCCAAAAACCCATCACAACCTCTAAACAACAACTTCTTAGCCTCAAGACACGAAATAAAAGGAAGGACCAGCGAAGTACCTGCACTGGCGAGCATACCTTCCTTATTTCCATCATCTGCAAATTTCACCGTCTTAGCAACGCAATCAATCACTGCACGATAGGTTGATAGCCAATCCATGCCAAGTATAATATCAAACGCAACCATCGGAATAACAATCAAATCAGCATAAACCACTCGCCCATCGATTTGAACAGAACACGCATACACAATAGATGTTGGGCACAACACATCTCCCGAAGGCAATACAACATTAAACTGGAGGGGAATAACAGAAGGAACTATATCCAAAGATCTCAAAAATAGTTCAGACATAAAAGAATGAGTAGCACCTGTATCAATCAATGTCATAGCTACTCTGCCTGAAATTAAAATAGTGCTAGAGATCACAGAAGAATCATGGTTTATACCTTCCTTTGTCATGGTAAAGATGCGACCCTGCACCTTCTCCCTACTTGATCCTCTTGGGCAGTCCCTGGCAATATGGCCTGTAGTGCCACAACGGTAGCAAGTATGAGTACCAAATCTGCACTCTCCCCGATGATGTCTACTGCACTTGGGACACAATGGCTTCTCAGGATCAGATGGAACTGTCGGTGGTTTAGGACTCGACTCCAACTTGCCTTTCCCTTTAAAATGGTCCTTTCCTCTATGACTCGAACCCTGACCCCTCTGAGCAACAAACTGCTGCCTCGCCTGTCTCTCTCTAGCAATATCTTTCTCATCTTGCTCGGCTAACAAAGCCTTAGACACAATCTCTTTGAATGTCACCGCCTTTGACATATTGATGTCCCTTCTGATTTGTGCTCGAAGGCCTCTAATGAAATGAGCACCCTTGTCTTTGTCGTTGGAGGCAATATACGGAGCAAACAGACAGCCCTCTTCAAACTTCAGAATATACTCATCAACATTCATACCTCCTTGACGAAGTTCTAAAAATTCAGTCACCTTCCGAGCTCGAAGTGCATCTGGGAAGTACTTGTCATAGAAAAGATCAGTAAACCCTTGCCACTTCAATGCTGGAACATCAACACCTACCTTGGTAGCATTCTACCAAATGCGTGCAGCTTTGACTAGCATGAACACTGCACAACTGATTATGTCCTTATCTTCATAGTTGAGATGATCAAAAATCGCCTCAAGTGCTTTGATCCACTCTACAGCCACCAATGGATCAGTGCTTCCTGCAAATTCAGGCGGATCCATTCTCTTGAAAGCAGTAAAGATCCAATCGGTCCCAACTGCCTGAGCCACTTGGCCTCTCCCTTGACCTCTACCTTGGCTTGTACCTTGCATACGGAGCAACTGCTGGATCTGCTCACTATGGACCTTGGCTTGCTCTTTTAGTAACTTTCCGAACTCATCGACAACTCTAGAGGAAGAACTATCCTCACCCTCTGAAGCCTTTCTCTTAGGAGGCATACTCCTACAATGTGCTCACATAATACATATCAACCAATGACAATAATTAGATGTAGAAGAAGACATACCCGGACTGTTGAAAGTAGACGAAGTCATATGCATTGGTCCGAAGAACGGTGCTCTGATACCACTAAATGTAACACCTCTGGCCGGTTTTAATAAAATAGCAGCGGAATTTAAAATTTTCTTTGAAGGGGGGGAAGGAAGGATTCAAAATACATTTTCAATATATAACCAAAAGTATAAACACATGATCAATAAAATGATACAACAAAATACAAAATGTCATTTTGATCATGTATATCAAAATATCTTTCTTCCTTCCATCTTTCATACATATGACCTCGGCTCCAATCAACGTCCTGGCTCGTCGCTCTTATCTGCATCACATGAATAACTGAAATGAGTATAAAACTCAGCAAGTGGAACTCTTACATAGCAATG